>NC_037534.1:12241396-12318766 GCF_001531365.2 Cynara cardunculus var. scolymus | reverse complement strand
CGTCGCCGCCTCGTCGCCTTCCACAGCCTCGTCGCCTTCCACAGCCTCACGTCGCATTTGGTTTAGGGTAGCATTTTTCTGTCTAGGGTTTGGTTTAGGGTAGCATTTTTMTGTCTAGGGTTTGGTTTAGGGTAGCATTTTTCTTTGAAAATTGATGGTGTTTATTGCTAACTTCATGTTTATAACAATGTTAATGATGATTGGATTACCTATATTTTGCAATTTCTTGAGGATCTGTGATCTTGATATGAAGAACATGAAGAACATCATCTTTTTTTTCTAAAAGAATGTTTAGAGTTGATTGTATTTCTTGAGGGTTAAAATGGTAATTTTGCTGTCATTCAGAAAACAATTACCAAACAACTTTGTTTCATTCAGCACTTAACCATTCTGACCCTCTTAGCCATTCTAACCTCTTAGCTATTCTGAACTAAATCATTCAGCAACTGCCAAACAGCCCCTTACCATTTAAAACAAGTTTCATACCAAAACAGACTTACGTCACCACGCTTGGTAGAAACAGTTTTCAAAATCCAATTCCATACCAAAACAGACTTATGTCACTACGCTTGGTAGGAATGTTTCCCAAAATATAGTTTCATACCAAAACAGACTTACGTCACCACGTTTGGTAGAAATATTTCCCAAAATATAGTTTCATACCAAAACAGACTTACGTCACCACACTTGGTAGAAACATTTTTCCAAATCCAGTTTCATACCAAAACAGACTTACGTCACCACGCTTGGTAGGAACATATCTTTTTATAAAATACCTCTTCTGTAAACCCATAATTAAACCCAATAATGGACATTTTTAAATTATATAAAATGTCTAAAATAATCAATATTTGAAAATTAACAAATATAAGCTATCCGGACAAGTTATCCGGATATACAATCCGGACAACACTTGTCCCTTCTGTCCGATTTACTAATCCGGACAACCCTTGGTCGATTAAGACTAAATCGCATGACTCATGTCCGGTTTAAGGCAATCCGGACAACACATGATCGATTTAAAACTAAACCGCTCAATACGTGATCGGTTTATAACTAATCCGCACGACCCTTAGGCGATTTAAGACTAAACCGCACAATGCTTGATCATATTCATACTTCTCCGTACAAAACCTTTGTCCGGTTTACATAAATCAAATTCTCACTAACACCCTAAATCGCACAACAATTAAGTGATTTATAATTAAATCAGACAACTCCTACCCGGTTTTAAGAGTAATCCGGACAAACCTTGACCGGTTTATACCTAGTCCGATCAACCCTTGTCCGATTAAACCCAAACCGCACAAAACCAGTTTTGAAGAATAATATGCAGTTCTTTTAGTAAAAATCAAAGATTTGAAAAGTGTTTAGAAACCACTCACCTTAAGACAAACTCAGATTTTGAAGAAGATGATTGAATGGCCAAAAGATCACCGAACAACTTCTCTCTAAATCTCCCAAAACTTCCCAAATGAAGCAAGAAAACTTGCCCCATAACCCAACCCTTATATTTATACTTTCCTTAAATGGAAAATCGGCTACCCTCTCACCCCCACATGCATGCACAATTTTACCCATGCATACATAATTTCATGCACACACATGAACATACCTATTATATATATATATATATATATATATATATATACATAACACACACACACACATATATATATATACATATATTTATCATATTATGCATATATTCCTATGCATAAAATGCACATACATATTAAATTCACGTAAGCATGTATCCATATAAACAATTAATTCATATAATAAATACCTTGGGTAATAACTAGGACCCGGTTATCACAGATAACAAAGTATATAATCTTAATATTATTTTAAAAAGCTTAAGTGAGGATAACAAAGTAAGGCCCGCCAAAATAAGAGTGGAAAATGCAAACAGAAACACAAAAAGAAATAATAACCATCCTCATATATGACCCTTATCCTTGATCCTTCATTGACAAGGTGCCCGGTCGAACATATTAAAGCTAAATATACCAACCAAAAACAATGACTCTTTGTTCCCTTACCCAATTTAGAGGGTCGTTTCAATTACATGGATTATATCTAGACCAGGCAACTGAAACCCAGTAGAAAAAAGAACTTCAAACCAATATTCTAGAAAATAGCAATGGGCAAACATTAAAAAACTAACGGGTCAAATGAGGTTATTTAGATAGACAAAGTCTACCACAGTTGGTCAAATCGACTCTTGTGTGGAACTGTGGATCCCAAACTACAACCCATAATAGTGGTAAACCATCCCCAACTCTCCAGGCCTCACCCATTCCACACCCTATCCCACTTCACCTCTTGTCATCCCCTATCCTGTTATTACATCCTACCTGCCCCACCCTTTCGCCCACCCCCAACCAATACAACCCCTGCAATCTGTTATAAAGATAAAATACACTACTAGATGTCTAGATCATAATTTGTCGTCATTTGTAGCATTTAATAGACTCCCCTAAGAAATCATATGGCTTCTAAGTGAAAAATATGTAACTTTTTTACTTGAACAGATTAATAAAAATTGGCATGGTTATAAATTGAAAAGGATTATCACAACTAACCAAACAACATCTTGCAACAACAATAAGTTCTGAAACTTAGGAGTTACTTTTAATTTGAATATCACAAGTTTTGAATTTCTAAAATCAATAAGTTGGCGCTTTTCTGGAACGACTGGTAAAAGTATTTTCAAGGAAAAACTTTCTGCAAAAAGAACTTTTCATAGTTTGTGAAAACACTTCTATAAAAAAATGGAAAAAGACTTCAACTGGATTGACTAGAGAGTGTCTACAGAAGAGGAAATCGTTAATGAATTAGAACTCGTTACCAGATCCATTTTGTGTACGTAACTTTGGTCGATTCACCACTTATGTGGCTCATCTTCTTGCCTTCTTTTTTCTCATCTTTTTTTGTATGGGATTTATATGCAAATAGTATTGATTATATCTAATAATGAGGTACTAAAATTATAGTTTAGAGAACTATATGAAATGTTTAATGAATGTTGAAGCAAGGACAACTTTACGTGAGGCTTTGCCTCTTTTGGTAAGGAATACACAATGGTTTCATCTCACTTATGGATGCAATTCCAACAAGATTTAAATTCTTTATCCTTCCTCCCTTCTCCTTATTCCTTCTCCCTCCTCCTTCCACCTCTCCTGACCAATTCATTGTTTCTATTGTTGTTCCAAGTGTGCGTTCATGGGGATAGGCATGCACACCTATGTATTGCATGATTGCATCCATTAACTTTGAACCACTTCAAGCATATCTTCTGATGTAAAAACCGGTAACATACAATTCTAATCACTAACCGCATTGGAGTACTACCCTTAAAATAAGCGAACACTCTGTCATATTCCTTATGCTTCAAATTGAAAATTAAGTCTGACTCCTTTGGTATCTACTTCAATTTCATAACTATAAACAAAATAGTGGTTACATTTAGGCATCAATCCAGATTTAGGTGTAGTAGCAAGGAGAAGTAATTATACATAATAAATCAAGAAAAACAGTTGATCAAGTCAAGTGAAAGAAAATAATCATACCATTTTCCGTGCCTGGGCAGGGGCTTGTACTTGTGTTGATAAACTTCGTGAACCATTGAAGAAGATTGATGATTCAGCAACCTGTAGACAAAGCAATGGGGGTACTCAACACAATGATATACCATCACAGTTAAAGCATAGTATTTTACTTTAAGAACTGTAGATCCAAGTAGAAGTGATAAGGGAAGGAGTGCTGAGAGAAACAATCACAATTGAGACATCCAAAAAGCATTCGTTTTTCTATCCTGATGCTTTAAAATAAATGTTGTTACCGTCGCAGTACGAAGGATCATATTGTCACCATGGATGCAAGGTAGATAATTCTGGCCCTTGTAGAAGCAGTGAGTATTTCTTCTGCGAATGATCTCAGGAACTGAGGACGTAGAATGAAGAGTTTCTTAATATGTAGTTCATCTACTAGCAAGCTAGGATGATAAAAAAAATTGACCACAATTTCATTATACTCGAATAAATCTTTTTAATGCAATTGATATTCCAAATAAGACAGCATGGACCTAGCTGAAACAGAATCTGGAGAACCTTCCTTAGCTAGCATGCATTAATATATTAGAATAGTAGCTCTTGTTATGTACTATATATATATATATATATATATATATAATTTGGAAGCAACATAACAGATTCAAGTACTCAAAATCAGTGTTATCCAGGACGCATATATAGTATGTGTGCAAGGTTTTAGCATGCTAGGTACTATTGGGATAGTTATCTATAGGTTGTCATATTTTACAAATCTTCCTGGCATTAAAACTCACACTGCTTTCTCTCCTTGCAAAGTTATTCACTACTATTAGATTCTGGCTGTCTAAGCATCCATACATGCGAATAAAGACAAACCAAAAGAAGCATTCATCACTAATTTTGGTAGTTGAACTATTTAGGGCAAAAGTGTCTCGGATTAAATGTGTTAGAATCCATCTCATTTCAGAATCATCTAACTTTTTTGACATCCAATTATACTGCACATTGTAATATTGTTTTTATCAATGTATACATCCATTTTGTCATGCTCACAAACTCTTGCAGTTCCATATACAAAGAAAGGTACATTCTTCATGTTTTACCTTTGCTCCAACGTATCCATCTACAGAGCCCATTCTACAACTACCTTGACACACCAATTATTGAATCAATCTTATAATTATGCTTCTGCCACTGGTTTTGGTGATATACTTTGTCAAAATTAAGCAAATAAAACCCATAAACTCCGTTTTCCCTAAATGGATAGAGTACAAGTTAATCCCTAATTTTACAACTATAATGCTCCTATAATCCATTGTACACTTGACGCTGAAAAATGCAGTATTAGCTAAAGAATTACCTTCCACTGTAACATTGGAGCAATTCCTTAGGCTTTCGAACCTGAAAATTCAATCACAACTGCGTTATGCATGAAGATCTTGACCTTCTTGTGTCAGTATCATCAAAATTGAAGACAAAATCAAACAAAATAATATATAGAATTTGATCTCCTTTTCTCTTCCCACTATAACAGACAATCGATCAATCAATCGAACGCTAAAAGGTAGCATCATTCACCGGTGTTATGATAGCATGCTAAACAAAAATCAGCACAGAAATAGAAGGAACCAAATACTAACAGATTCGACGTTTTCCGAATCTCCAATGCTTGATAAAGATTTCGAGTGTTCTTGAGTCCTCTGAATGCCATCATCGATCTCACGCACGCCTGCTTGCTAGAAAGGGTTTAAGGTTTTGGTTCAGAGGTTTACGAGTATAAAATTGAAAAATAACAATTTAACCCCCATACTTTTTAAATATATAAAAGTACCCCTCATGTATATTCAAATTGCAAAAAAGATCCTCTAAGTTTTTGTTTCAAGATTAAAATGGGTCATGTTGAAGTAAGTAGCCAACGTTTTTTGTCCATATTATTTCGGTTTCTATTTTGGAGAGCGTATTATGCCTTTGATATAATTAAAAGAACAAATGATGTTTGTAATAAAATTACAGAAACATATTATAATATGATGAAAATAAACAGTTTTTTCTTAAGAATACACTAGAAAATAGTTTGAATGGTGTAATAAGATAATTGAAAATGGGTTTGTCGATAACATAGGTATACGTTGGTTGCATTGCATAGCTAGAAGAAACCGAACGGTGTTGTCTTTCTTAGATCTGGTGAAATGCACAAGGGTATGTTTAACCGGATAAAAGTTTGTATCATTGAGCCTATCTTAATAGTTGGATCATGTGTTGGATACTCGTAAAACAAGTGATGGTTCAAGTATGACAGACACAATGTGGAAGTTACAATTTTTTTAAGGACTTGGTTTCTTGTGGACACCGTGCCCCTTGAGCAAACCACCTAGCACTTAGCAGGGAGTTGTATGCATGATTTGTCTCTCATTTCATACTTTTGTGGCTGGACAGTACGGGCCGGTGTGGTTCCCTTTTTATATCAATAGAAGAGTCAAATGTATGAAAATATAACGTACTTAATCTAATTTATATTTTGGGCAACATAATTTCAAAATCTTTGTTTTAATACCTGAAAAAAGTAGTATCTCAGATATTTAGGTATCTGGTTTACCTAATAACTAGAAAATGATTAATAAGAACGGGCTTTTTACTAATGTGTCATTGAGTTTTTTAATGTCAACTAAGCAAAAAAAATCCATGTCAATTTTTTTAACTTGTAAAATTTGTAATTTTTCACCATTGCCTCCGACGATAAGTCTCAGTCATAAATAAATCATCTTCATCCTCTGGAGGGATGGGCATGTTTCACATTGATTTTAACTATGGTTTGGTCACATCAATTCCGTCAAAGGTTTTTGTCCTCACCAGCCAGGAGAAGTCACAATCCGAAAAATAAGACGAGACCGGATTACAGCTTGAATGATTAGGTATATGGATTCCAGAGAGAAGCAAACATGCATTCATTATAACAAAATCGGGTTTATAGAACGTCAACAATATCTAGGTATCCTAAGGATGGTACCTGATTGGTTTGACCCTTTGAGGTTGAGCTTCAAAGGTTAAAAGTGTTTGGAGGTCCCAAGTTTAAATTCAATGAGGAATAAAATTCCTTGTGTGGCTACAGAGATTCAAATGCGATGACTCTGGGCTACCTGCAAAACAGTTGGGTGCTCTGGGATTAGTTGACTCGCATAGCAAGTTGAGTATCCAGGTTAATAATAGAAAGTAAAAAAAAATCGCTTTATAAATCTTAAGTCTATAGGACCAAATAATTAAATGTCATATCTAAAAGTGTTGTAATAAGTTATATGACATTTTTAGGTGTCTTAACAAGTTCTTTTAGAAAGAAAATTAAAATGAAGCATCATTTTACTATTTTATAGGACATTTTTGAAAAGTGTTATACAAACACATGTTTTTATAAGATATTTGTTTTTAAGATAACACTATTTGAAAAGTGTCATATAAAATAGCAAATACGACACTTTATTTTAAAAATGTTCTAAAAAGCTTGTTAATATGCCAAAAAAAATGTCCTATAAATTTATTACAACACTATTAGATAGAATGTTATATCGTTTGGTCATATAAATTAAGTGCTATTAGAACACTTAGGGACCGTTTACCAAATGCTTACCTGGGTAAGCACTTACCAAGTCACATTACCTTACCTGATGAATATGACAAGGACCAAAAATTTTAACTGGTAAGAGAAAAGGCAAGGACCAAGAGTCTTACCCGGTAAGTGATGGCAATGATTCTTACCACGGTTAGCGCTTACTGGATAAACTATTAATACAATATCGTTTTGGTAGACTCAAATCTTACTCGGTAAGTAAACGATAGTATTGGATTTTACCAGTAAGCGCTTACCGGGTAAGTGTTTAGGTAAACGGTCCCTTATACATCTTTGGCGTCCTATAAAGCCAATTTTTTATCGTATTGATTGGGATTCAAGCTTTGGCTTATGTTGCGAGTGTGATGAGCTCCAAAACAAGAATAATAAAAGAAACAAAAAGGAATGATTGTTATAAGAAAACTCCATGGGTTGGACCAAGGGTGTAAACAAGTCGAGCCGAGTAGTAAGTCATTCAAGCTTGGCTTGAAAAAAATACCAGGCTCGAGCTCGAGCTTGAACAACTTTTTCAATGTAGAGCTCGAGTATTTTTGAGTTATCGAGCTCGATGCTCGTTTACGGGCTCGAACTCACGAATGATTAACTCGGTTATTGGCTCGAGGTTTATATATTTTTTATGTTTTTATTCTATGATATATTGACATATTAGCATGGTCGGCTCGAAAAAATGTATGCTCAAATGACTTGACTCAAAACATTGTTGTTATGAAGCTCGACTCGTTAAGTTAAACGAGTTTTATTTTGTGTTCTAGATCGACTCAAGTTCGAGAATTATTAAGCTCAAACTCGAATAACTTGTTAAAAACTCGACTCATTTACACCTCTAGATTTTACAATGATGGTTGTGAACTTCTGTTTTGAATCTTGTTTATGATTTTTAAACGCAAATGCGTAATAGAAAATTTTAAAACCAATTTTATATAAAAAAAAAATCAATATTATTTGCCAGATCAATAAATAATATTGATTTCTTTGTCATATCATCCGTGACGATAAAATGATAATCAGTTTATGGTTAAACCGATTACATAAGTACCTAAATGTTTAATATGTTATATCTCGAGTGGTAAAATAATTTTTTTGGAAATATGTAACCAAAAATATGAACCAAAACAAAATAAGTTACATTTTCATACAATTTGCAAAATAAACAATACAATGTATTGTTTTACTTCTAGTATAAATTAATGAAACTATTAAAAAAAATAAAGAATCATGAAATTCTCAAATGAAATTAACATGCATATATATATATATATATATATATATATATATAGGTTGAGTTCCGATGAGAAGCATAAGAAGGGATCTCCATCCTTGGGTGCACATTAGGATGAGATGCACCAGATCAATCATGTATCAAATGCAATTCATGGGTGAGTTTGAGATTAAAGATGATCAAGGGTCCAGATCTCTTCTTAAACTTCTCACATTAACTCTTTTTCTCACACGATTATTCACACACACACACACACACACATATATATATATATAGACTTGGGATAACGATAGATCAATCTGTTTTCATGAGACCACTTTTTACACTTGAAATTTCACAGCAAAACACTGTGAAGGTAACCTTCACAGTGTTTTTGCTGTGAAGGTTCGTCTTTTTTTTTACCTTCACAGTGTTTTACTGTAAAGTTTCAAATGTAAAAAAGTTGTCTCACAGATCTCACAAAAACAAGTTGGTCTAACGTAAACCCAACCCTATGTATATGGAGAAAAAAAATTCCATAAGAACCATCTTGAAACCCTCAAATGATTTTTTTATCAAAAAGTTGTAAAGGATGTTGGTGCAGTTTTCTAATAAAGGAGAACTTCAATGACATGACCATGTTCTCAAAACCTTTATTACGAAAGGAAGCGAAAGAAGAAGAAAGTAAATAAAAACTCGTGCTTTCGAAACCTTTTTTTTTTTTGAGAGAAAGAAATGAAACGAAAAGAAAATAATGATAAGTTTTCTCTAAATATGAAATGAAAAGGAAAGAAAGAAATTTAAATCTCTTTAAAATATTATTAAAATTACAAAACTACCAAACCTTTCATTTTATATGATATGTTTTTAAAGGGTATATTTGTAAAAAGAAACATCTTTTTTTTCCCTTTTTCTCATTTTTAAAAACTGAAAAATGATTTTCTTTGCGCACAAAAAAATTCATTTCGTTTTTTTCTCCCCAAATTCGAGAACACAACGTAAAGGATGCCAAATGTTCACATACGGTAACATAATTTACACATGTCAACATGAAAATCAAAATAAATGTTAGCAGAAAATAAGTGAACATACCTTAACATGAAGATATGTTAACATATGTAAAATACATTAACATGAAAATGTTAACATAACTTCACAAAACCAATCCCGACACACCCAGATGCTAAAAACCAAAGTGTAATTGTTTCACAGTAATACATGTAATCATCGTCATTGAATAAAAACGATTGATAGTTGCACAACAGTTCTTACGGTTCTCATAAAAAGTGAGGGTGGTTCTGACTGGAAATCGACCATAGATATAGGTGAGAGTTCAAAAGAAAACACCCATATGGTAAGAAAATATGAGAAAACTTCTGGGCTTCTAAGTTATTTAACCATAATAAAAATTAGAATAAATGAAAATAAATTAGTATTTATCTATAGTTTTCTATTATCTTGGATTTGTTTTCATCCTTTAAATGTTGTTAGTATCATCAAAGAATTCCTGTGTTGATGCCTCCGTTGTCGATAAGATGTGATAATGATGTGATTTTGTTGTGATAATGATTAGATAAATCAAATACTCCTTATGATGTGATCTTGTTTTGATAATGATATCAGTTTGTTGTGATAAATCAAAAACTAGTTATAATCACGTACACAATCATTGCTTCTGTCTGTTCATTATGTAATTTTTTTAGTTTTTTTTTCCATTTTACCCTTGCATGCCTTTGATATTCCTAAAAAATATTTATTTAATATTGTACTGTTGTCTTAATCCTTCTAAAACTGCTAGTTAAAACAGAATTATGAGCTTACAAGTATCATCATTATTTTGATTTATGTTATTACTGTTATTTGTTTCTTAATCATTCAAATCTCATTATTTTGATCTCTGAGCCTCTAATCAGTAAGAATAATATATCATATTCATAATTATTTTAACAAAACCTTTGAAATTTGTTGTTACGACTTCAAATCACAGTAATCAATTTTAATACAGATTCAAACACTTATTTTATAAAACTCATTCTTTATAGAAAACCTTGGGGTCTTATCTTGCCTTTCTTGAAAGCAACTTTTGCAATTTGCTTGCTAAAAAGTCAAGCATTGTTTCAAAAACACATGTCTTCTTTTATGGTTTTCTTTATATGTTTACGTATTTTTAGTACAAGACTTTACTACTCTTGAACAACTCGGGCCCGAGCCATTTTATGTACTATTAGGAATAAGAATCTAGCTGAATAAAAACGAGGCTCAATTGTTAATATATTAAGAACATAGAGAATTTTAAATGGACAATAACATTGTAGGCAGAGAGCGGACCGTTGTGATTAAATGTGTCATCGCAGGGTTAGAGGAAATAGAACAAACACAAAGTAGCGGCCAGAGGGCTCTTGGGGAAAGAGAACATCTCAGAATTTGAGTCTTCATCGATAAACTTTGACGTTGTTATTTAATTAAAATAAGCAGTTTTCTAGACAAAGCATGAGCAGTGCATGAATCAGCAAGGCCATCCTAATTCCCCTTTTTGTTATTTTTTTATATTTATGTTAATTGTTTTGTTAGATGTCTCGAATCAAGCGTCACCCCAAGAAATAGAGACCTAAGCCAACCAAAGACCAAGACAACCAACCAAGAACCATCAAACAAGGACCATGCGTCAACACTAAGAGCGTTATCCTGAACTGAATCGCAGGTTGCAGCACCAATCTACCCACAAAGAAATATAGCCTTTTGAACGATAAATTAGCCAACAGAAAGTCCAAAGCATATATACATAGAAGTTCAAAGTACCTCCTACCACACCCTTTTTTGAAAAAGAAGGGAGCAAAGGATGATCTCTGAGAGACAAAACATCATCGATGGAGACCACATTGGCGGAGCCCAAACCTCACCAATCGGAGACCTTCAAAACCACATTCAAGACTTCCTTGCAACGGATGAACAATGATCTACTGATTCAATTTTGTCCCCACACTGAGGATATGCAGAAGAATGAAGGTCTAAACCTTGATTTGCAAGCACCACATGTACCGGAATTATGCCTTTTTCTTAATCTTCAAATGAAGATGCATACTTTCCTTTGGAACAACTTGTTCCATTTTGTTTTGACTGCATGATTTGGTGAACAAAGGAATTGCTTATCAATCAACTCCTTGAGCCCCTTAACCAAAAAAATCCAATCCTCTCCTAGGAGCCATACCTACTTGTCTTGCTCGTTTGTGTCCAAACTTTAATTTTGAGCCAAACTCTGTTAACTCTTCTACCTCAAAGAGGGCTCTACCTCGATGGTCTATATGCCAACCCCATGACCAGTGCCACCCTACGTCTCGTCGTTCCACTCCCTTCCTCACCAACACAACCTTCTCAAATTCTAGGCTAAAAAATCTTGGACATTTATCACTAAGCTTGAAGTTCCCAAACCATTTATCTTTCCAAAACAATGTCTAACCGCGATCTCCAATCCTGTTACCAAACGAGCCCCTAAAGTGCACCCCTATCTTCTCAAGATCCCTCCCAACTCTCAAAATGTTCCGTTACACCCTAACCGTCCTACCGCTTTGGTCCCTTGTCCCAAGTAACTCCAGGTTGCCCATGTCGCCATCTACACCATATAAACTCTCCACAACTTTTACCTAAAAAACATTCTCTTCAACTCGAAAGTGCCACCACCACTTCTCTACAAGACCCCAATTAGAAGCCTGAAGACAGCCTACATTAAGCCCCTTACCTTCCGAATAAAAACCATTTAAGATAGAGTCCCATGTAACCCACGATTGTTTACGATTTTCATTGTAACCTCCCTAAAAAAGTCTCTCCTCACACTCTCAAGAATATGGAGAACCCGATATGGGGCACGAACTAAAGAGAAATAATACAGAGAAAGACTACCAAGAATCGATTTTACCAACGTTAATCTTCCACCAAATGAAATCGATCTTAATTTCCCAGATGAAAGATTGTTTTTAAACTTCTCAATTATCGGGTTCTAGCTTTCGATCTTGTTCATGTTTTCTCCAATTACGATACCGAGGTAAGTGAGAGTTAGTTGATCCAAGCAACAACTAAATTTTCTAGCCACCTCGTTAACTTCTGCATCTAAAACACTGATGTTGAATATTTTACTCGTATTCTTGTTTACCTTTAAACCAGAAGCCATTTGAAAGCATTTCAAAATTTCCATCATGTTTTGAATATTTTTTGTACTCCATTCCCCAAAAAGAATCGAGTCATCAACATGTTTGGAGAAAAAAAAGACTTGACTTTTTGTATAAAGTTCACCCCTATAAAACTTACTGAATATCACATTCTATATCATTAAACCACTATTAAACAGTCATGTATAATTATGTAAATAACTTGTTAGTCTAATTAACCTCATTAAGCTACTAACAAACAAATCCTTAATCACAAAGAATTCAAAAATCTACGCTATCTTAGAACCTGGTCGATGCAATGATAATAATAATGAATGATGGTGTTTAGTTTAATAATTAACTAGAAGGATACTCGCGCAATGCAGCGAGATACATTTTGATTTTAATATTTCACTTTATTCTTTTTCTCAGTCGATTTTATAGTATGGTCTTATGTGATTTTGAAAAAACGATGATGGTTTTATTTTTGAATAAAATATAAATTTGACAAAAATATATCGATATTAGTATCAAATTAACTATTTAAAATTCATATTTTTTGTGTAATTTTTTAATTCAATTTTTTATTATAATTTAATTTAGGTTCAATAACAAGTAATTTATATTTTGTTTAATAATATAATTTTCTTATAAAGATAATAATTAATTATTTTGTTAGAACTCGATAATTATCCTAATTATATTTTAAATTTTTTATATTTTAAAATGAGATGTTTATCCTCTATTTGGTTATGTTTATCCACAGTTAGTTACACTAATTCAAACATGGAGCTTTACTAAGTTGTACTTATACATAATTTATTTGTAATCTTGAATTTTAAGTAATATGAATGAATATACAGTACTTCATGCATAAAAAATTGTTTTTATTTTTTTTATAAAATGTTTTATAAATAATACATGATTATTTAAAACGGGTACTCATCTCCAATCTAATAAGAACATCTCAACATATTTTTATAATATTAAAAAAAACATTAAAATGAAGTTATTTATCCTTCAACATACCACTGTAACACTAAAAAAATAGGCATCGTCAAACTTGTCGTGATATTTAGAAGTAAAAAATGTTGGTTTCTACATCTTAAATATTGATATTATATTAATTTTTTTGTAATTATTTATATATATAGGATTGGGTTCACATGAGACCAGCCTGTTTTCGTGAGACCACTTTTTTACACTTGAAACTTCACAGCAAAACGTTGTGAAGGTAACCTTCACAGTGTTTTTGTTGTGAAGGTTCTGCTATTTTTTACCTTCATAACATTTTTCTATGAAGTTCTAAGTGTAAAAAAGTGGTCTCATGGGTCTCACGAAAATAGACTAGTCTCACGTGATCCAAATCTTATTAGTATTAGTATTATATTATAAGAGTACTCGCGCAATGCAGCGAGACAAATCTCGATTTTAATGTTCTATTTTGTTATTTGTCGTTGTTGATGTTATAATACGATTTTATGTGTTTTTAAAAAAAGCAATAATGATTTTATTTTTGAATAAAATATAAATTTGAAGATAATAAAAATTTTTAAAAATATATATATCAATGTTAATATCAAATCAACTATTTAAAAGTTCTCATTTTTTATGTAATTTCTTTAATTTTTTTGTTATAATTTAATTTAAGTTTAATAACGAAATAATTTATTTTTTGTTTAATAATATAACATTTTATAAAGATAATAATTAAGTATTCTGGTAGAAATCAATGATTATCCTAATTAAATTTTAGATTTTTTATATTTAAAATGAGATGTTTATCTTGTATTTGATCACGAATTCAGATATGGAGCTTTAATAAGTTATACTTACGCACAATCTATTTGCAATCTTGAGTTTTAAGTAATATGCATTAATAAACCGTACTTTACGCATAAAAAGTTGTTTTTAAGAGTTTTTGTCAAATGTTTTATAATATAGTATAGATTAAAGTTGTTTTTGTCATTTTTTTTCTTATTTTATTATTATTGTAATATGAAGGATATTTTTTACTGGTTTTTAATGTGTAGTTGAAGTTGATTTTTTTAATTTTCAACGGATCTGTTATTTTAATGTGTTTTTAATGGTTGGGTTGAATATATCTAAATTAGGTATATTGTTTCATTTTTTATTGTTCATATTCTCATTTCCATTCCCTTAAAAACAACTTCGATCCTAATAAATTTATTAAATATTAAGTATAAATTATTAATATATTAATGAAAAATATGAATTGTTAAAACAACTGGTATTTTTGTAATAAATTTGTTAAATTATCAAAAGCATAAATTTTGGATTTTTTTTTGGTAAGAAATTACATCAATTTTCTATTCTCAACTTATTTTAAAAGTTCACTATCTTGCTTAATCACATGGAAACCCAGGTAAAATAGTAAAATGCAAATACTCATAATTGGTAGTGTCTGATTGGTTTAAACTTGAACTCCAAAGGTCAAAAGTGTCTGGAAGTCTCGGGTTCAAATTCAAGAATGAATAAAAGTCCCCTGGCCACAGAGGTTCAAATACGATGACTCCGGTCTACCCATAAAACAGGTAATTGCCTTGAGATTAGTCAGCTTACATAGCGGATGAGACATCCAGGTTAATAAATAAAATCAATAAAAGCTTTTATCAATCTTATTTTGGGGTACATATATAACTTTAACCAATTTAACAAATATATTTTGTTTTTGATATTTTTTTATTAAATGTTTTTTTATATTTTTTTTTAATTTTATTTAACCAATTTAACAAATAATTTTCCCGATGCATTTCATGTTTGATAAATACACAGGTAACGTAATTAGTAGGTTGAAGTTAAAATAGGTAAATTTTTTGAACTGGTCCAGTTAAATTGACTGCTTAAAATTTTGGACCGGTCTAAAAATACACTATTTTGATTTAATGGCTTAATGATTAAGTCATAAATAAACATTCTTGTATCACCAAGCAAATAAGTAGTTCAAACCATTAAGTTCATCAAGCTGTAAGTAAATAACCCATAAAACAAATTTAAAAAAGGATGACTGAATATATAAACAATAAATACGTGATAATTTATTTACGATCATTTGCATATATAAAAATTATAACAAAAATAACATTATTTAACAACAGAATGAATAAATCATTAAAGTTGTTTGCCTCTTAATAATTCTATTAAAAAGCATCATTTGAACTGTTAAGAGATGAATCTTGTTTTACAAAAAAAAAAATCTGCCTCTTAATGGTTCTAAAATCCTTTGAATGATTTTGTATTTTGAGTCTCCCTTCACCATTGTGCGTCCTAATTTTATTGTAAACAATTATATTTCATTTTGCATTATATCATGAAAGTCTCTTAATCATTTTAAATCGAACCATTCAGCAACTGTCAAACAATCCATAAGTTCATCATATCGTTTAAATAAAACAGGAATATAAATCATTTTCGTTCTTTTATCGAAATTTCAACACAATAATTAAATTATTTTGACCCAGTAAATAAATACATGTATCAAACAGGTTACAATCAATTTAATGCTAACAGCCATGACTTTTAACCCAAACCCCACCAAAAAGTCCTAAATTAGTTGACAACATAACAGAGCTACCCTTGACTACTTAACTAATAAGGGCATAATGGTAATTTCACCACCCACCATTCAGTAGTGACCTCAAAGCAAACTTCATTTATAAGCATAAGCCTACCAGCAGACCTTCAAATACCCCATCTCCCCCAAAACCACAAGAACCCCAACCCCAGATATGAACCATCTTCTTATTCTACTGTTCACCTGCTGCATTCCATACCTCAGTAATGGCATTGAGTTCAATTATCCAGCAGTTTTCAACTTTGGTGACTCGAATTCCGACACCGGCGATCTGGTCGCCGGTGTCGGTGACAATCTCGATCCTCCCAATGGCCAGACGTATTTCAAAGGACCATCTGGGAGGTTCTGTGATGGCCGCCTCATTGTTGATTTCTTAAGTTAGTTCTTTTCTTTTTTCGCTTGTATTTTTATATCTTTCTTGTATCTGTATTCGTGTCTTAAAACATATGATGGGGTTGCAGTCGATGCAATGGACTTGCCGTTCCTAAACGCGTACTTGGAAGCTCTCGGTGTCCCGAATTTCCGCAAAGGATGCAATTTTGCGGCTGCCGGTTCCACTATTTTACCGCCAACGCCAAATTCCGTTAGCCCGTTTTCGTTTGGGATTCAGGTGGCGCAGTTTTTTCGGTTCAAGTCTCGGGTTCTTCAATTGCAGTCTAAGTGTACGTCATATATTTATATCGTTTTATACACACCTATAAGATTATTCTTTTACGACTGAATTTAAGAGAATAAGATGCTCGTTTTCTGTTATAACTTGTTTGGCTCCAATTTTCGTTATATATTTCGTATATTTTTTCATTAAAGAAAATAAGGGGAAAAGTTTAAAGTTTTAAAAATAAAGTTGAAAAAGGTGGTTGATCACAATCAAATCATAGTTCAGATATGTTCTCATTTTCTGAATTTTTTGTCATCCTCGTTTAAACATCAAAGAATTTTGACCATGATAAGGGTTATTCATTGTATACATAGGGTTGGGTTTATACGAGACCAGTCTGTTTTTGTGAGACCCGTGAGTTCATTTTTTTATACTTAAAACTTCACAGCAAAATGATGTGAAAGTAAAAAAGCCGAACCTTCATAGCAAAAATATTGTGAAGGTTACCTTCACAGCATTTTGCTGTGAAGTTTCAAATGTAAAAAAGTGATCTCACGAAAGTAGGCTGGTCTCACATAATCCCAAGTCTATATATATGTGTGTATATTGTAAATATTGAGGACCGTGAATACCAACCATTTATGATGAATATACTTAAATATCCATTAATATCATACACTTATAGTATTTATGATATTTATAACGAATATCTATCACCATATTTATAATAAATAATTGGTTTTTACGGTTCTCAAAATATTTACAGTTCTCAAATAAGCTTATATATATATATATATATATATATAGAGAGAGAGAGAGAGAGAGAGAGAGAGAGAGTCGGATTCATATAAAAATGATATGTATTTAAGAAAATAAAAGAATAAATATAGAACATACATTTCATTAAATAATACCTTAAATAATTAATTCTAAAAATAAGTAAAGAAGAGCATAAAGGTAATTTAGTTATATATAAGCTATCTAAAATCTTTATTTAAAATTTTACTTTTACCATATTTATGATTTTAATTTTTATTTAAAAATATTTTATTTTAATACATTTAAAATAAGCATATTTGATTTTCATTTAAAAAAATTCCCTTTTCTATTTAAAGCAATATTTAAAAAGAATTACAATTTTTGTTAAAATCAGATGTGATTCACCAATTAATTATTTTATTTCAAAATGTTTCTTAATCATATTGTGATTTAAGATTTGAAAAACAATTATTCAAATTAAACATTAAAAAAGGAAAATAATAAAAACAAAATCACATGTAATCTGTGGGAAAACATATTTAAAATGTATAAGATCGCATTTAATTCAAAACGTAATTCCTAATTTAAAAAGTTTCATTTAAAGCATTATTCAAATAAATGATTGTTCCAGAATTATTATCTTATTTTTAAATACGTATCATTCTCGTATGAACATCCTTGTGTGTGTATATGTGGGGACTTAATCATTTGATAACTCAATAAATTGTGATTTTTTTCTTCTATAACTTGAATTTAATATATTGATTAACATATATTTATTTTATATGTATTCGTTTCATAATGCAAAACTTTTTCGTTGTGTTTTTTTATTTCACAAAGACATAAAAAATGTTCACATTGTGAAACGAATATATGTTAATCAATTCACTAAATCCAAGCCAAAAAAATCACATGAAATAACAGATAATGCATTAGTTCTTAAGGTTATCACAGTTTCATGCATTCTAACAAGAAGACCCCTATATATGTTTCATGGATTCTAAAAAGATGAAACCTGGTATTGAAGGTCGACATTCTCATAACGTAAGTCTTGGTGCACCACGATGTCGGTTTTATGGCCATCTTGACTTGACCATTGGCTATGTTTTATGGCAGCAAGAAGGTTCAACAAGTACTTACCAGATGAAGATTATTTTAGCCAAGGGCTTTACATGTTCGATATCGGACAAAATGATCTTGCAGGTTCATTTTACTCGAAATCGTACGACCAAATCGTGGCTTCGATTCCGTTGGTTTTGATCGAATTTGAAGCCGGAATCAAGGTTAGATTTAGTTTATTTCACATGTTGTTACCCTTTTAGTGTCTAAACATCAACGTAAAATGGATCAAAATACAACGAAGTTTGTCTTACGGTTTATTTTTCCTAATCAAGATAGTAAAGTTCCAAAGTTTTTATTTTGTACTCACTTGTTACCAATAACCTGATAATCTTATACCATTTGATGACGTGGACGTCAACTTGTGAAATGGTATTGATTGAATATATATATATAGACTTGGGATCATGTGAGATCAAGAGTTTTTCGTGAGACCCGTAAAACCAATTCTCAACCCTTGGATTAGATCTACAATATGAACATTCATAAACGCCACGAGACTTCTCAATAATCACAAAATTGTCACCGTGCAACTTTAGACATATCTAGTTGATCAATGAACATAAATTGGTTTTACGGATCTCACGAAAAACCTTTGGTCTGGTCTCATGTGAACCCAACCCTTCATATATATATATATAGGGGCCTATTCAAGGGAGAACTGAGTTGTTTGTGGTAACTGTGAGAACCAATATTAACCACAAATCAATAGATAAATTAGGAAATTTATAAATTTGGTAATTTTAAATTAAAATCTTAATGCAAGGATATTTTTGGTATTTTAAAACTCTCCTCTCTCCTCTCTTCTCTCTCCGGCCACCGTCCTCCGGTGATATCACTGTGATACCTAAAAATATTGACTCTGTTAAACATAAGATACATTGTGATACCTAATCATATATAAGATGCATAGTGATACTACTGTGTTACATCTTCGATCGACCACACAAACGACATCAATGTGATACCCAAGCACATATTTGAGACTTGTTAACACAGGGTTTTTGAGCTCTTAAGCACCTCTTAGAGCCTCCCAAGAAGAAGCTATAAAGTCAAGCCTATTGAATGGTGGCAGAGGGAGTGGGAAGTAACGGGGCCGCCGTCTATAAGACTTGGATGTGATGCATTGTGATACCATTGTAGTATCACCGGAGGACGGTGGCCAGAGAGAGAAGAGAGGAGGGAGGAAAGTTTTAAAATACCAAAAATATTCTTGCATTAATATTTTAATTCAAAATTGCCAAAATTATAAATTTCCTAATTTATCTATTGATTTGTGGTTAATATTGGTTCTCACAGTTACCACAAACTAATTAGTTCTCATTTGATTAGGCCCCTATATATATATATATGTGTGTGTGTGTGTGTGTGTGTGTATAGAGAGAGAGGTTGGTTATTATACAACCCTTGACATTTATGCAACCAATACAACCCAATCTCAACCGTACATTTCATTTGATTAATATGTGATTTCATAGAAGTTTTGGTTGTTTCCTAATATAAAGTATTGACCATAATTAATGAACCATATTCATGTTCCATAAATATTCAAATCATAATAAATGAACTCTCATCATTTCCATAAATATCTCAATTTATTGGGTTGCATTGGTTGTACAAATACGACGGGTTGTATTTGAAACAAACTCTCTCTCTCTCTCTCTCTCTCTATATATATATATATATATATATATATATAATGGTGGAACAACAGGTTACTAGTTAGAAATATATTCATCAACAATTTGGTATCTACGTCATCAAATGTTATAAAATCAATAAATTGTTTGTTAAAATGGTTACAAAATTATAAAATTTAAAACTCTGTTACATTGATTGAGGAAAAAAGTTATTTATTACACTAGATAAGAACGGCAGTTTTGTTGTATTTTAATTTATTTTGCCCCTTTCAATATTTAGGTATTACAAACAATTCTTACATAATTATGCAAATATCACGATCGTATTCTTAATGTTTTTCAGAAGTTATACGATCAAGGGGCAAGAAACTTTTGGGTTCATAACACAGGACCACTCGGGTGCCTGCCCCAAAACATTGCAAAGTTTGGGACAGATCCCTCAAAGCTCGATGCACTAGGTTGTGTTGCTGCGCACAACAAAGCATCGAACATTTTCAACCTGCAATTGCATGCGCTTGTCACGAAATTGCAGGCTCAGTATTTAGATGCCAATATCACCCATATCGACATCTTTACGATCAAATCTAATCTCATTGCGAATTTCTCAAAATACGGTTAGTATTTCTTGTTTTGAATTTCACTTTCACTCTATCAAAATGTCAAAAAAAAAAAAAAGTATTTTGATGACACAAAGCCTTAAATATCGAGTTGGATTAAAGAACGTCGTGATTTCAGTCTATTTACTCAAAATGAACTGTTTTATTTTTAACAGGTCAAACAATCTGTAAACTCATAATGTATTAAAAAATACTTACAATCTTTTAAATCGTTCTACTTAGAAATTTAAATCATAAAGTTTTTCAATCATATTTATAGTTATTTTAACATGTTATCCGAGCTGTAAATTCCACGTTCCCATGTGGGAGTGTTATGGGGGTGAGAAGAAAACAAATATTGAAAGTCACATGTGATATGTGAAAAAGAGGGAAATGACAAAACATGTGATAGGATTTAGATTTTCAAGATTATGAATCACTTGTCGCTTCTAAAACTGGTTTTTAAGAGAAAATAAATACGACGAATTTGTCTAAATACAAAATACTATAACTTTGTCTAAAGAGGTACGACGACTTCGACCAGATATATGTTATGTTGATAAATATATGTATATATATATATAATATGGTATATTTCAAATACAACCATGTCTATTTGTACAACCAATGCAATCCAATCAATTGAAATATATATATATATATATGGTATTATGCTCGTGTGTTTAATTTGTAGGTTTTGAACAACCAACGACTGCTTGTTGTGGGTACGGAGGTCCGCCTTTGAACTACAACAGTCAGGTAGCTTGTGGCCAAACGAAGACCATAAATGGCAGCTCAATCACAACCACTGTATGTAATGATACAACCGAATACGTGAATTGGGACGGAATCCACTACACAGAGGCCGCAAATCAACATATTGCTTCGCAAATACTCACGGGAAAGTTTTCAGATCCACCCTTTGCTGACAAAATGCCGTTTCTTTTGAATCTCAAGTTCTAAAATACTTAAATATGATCCATTCATTTAATTTTCTATTCAACGTTTGATTGATAATTATAAGATGTCGTCTATCGCCCTAGTTTCTAAACACGAAAATCGTTAACAATCGAAGAATTATCGAATTGAAAACCCCGATCTCATTATACCGGAAAATGAATTCCGAATCAGTCTCATGGGAAAACACAAGACTAATAAAACCGAATCGTCATCCACACTAATGATCTCCCATAATTACATCAAGGGAGAACAAACCGAATCCACATTTCAAATTCCGTTTTTCTAATTACATTGTTCGTGATGATCCTATGGATACGGGTTTTATACGAACTAGACATAAGATAACTACTTTCTGGAGACATAGGCAAAGTATTGTGCCATGGGAACAACGAAAGCGATAACTAACAAACCTCCGACGACAAGCGTAAATTGGTCTCGTTTCTCGGCTGTTTCCTCCTTAGTTTTGAAGTTGGATTCTCTTTTGGTGTCCTTAGCCTCGGGGCCGCCAGGATCGGGTAGACCGTCGATTGCGGCAACTAGCCGTTTAGCAGTGCTATAAACTGCTTCATTATATTTCTCGTCTGTCGCCAAGACTACAAGCAATAGATACAAATGATATAAACATTAGAACGACGATATGGTGGTGTAAAATATAGACAAATTGGATAAATAGAACTGCAAATGATACAACCATCAAACCAAACCAAACAAACCTATTATATCCCATTCTAGAGATGCAACAAAATCCCCTATTGATCCTGGTCCCAAAAAGCCCAATCCTATTAAGGCCAAATACGATCCCAGGCCAAACTAAATAGCCCGATCAGACCAAATTTCTTTTTCAACGCCCAGTTAAAGCCCGGCCTATAAAAGACTGGAAAAGCCTGATCAGGCCCATTCACACCCAAGCTCGAAGCCCGGTCCGAAAAAACCAGGGCCTAGTGAGCCTGAAGCTCAGTCCAGGCCATGCCCCAAAGCCCGATCAGGCTGACATTTTGGGCAATCCTCGTGAAAAAACCTAGAAAAGCCCAGTTATGCCCGAATATTCCAAAAAAAGAGGCGGTCCGGAAAAGCCTGAATGGGCCCTTTTCAACCCGAAAATCCAGCCCGGGCCCTTTTTGCTCACTGAAACGGGCTTGAGTGGCCCGTTCCCAGTCCGAAAAAGTTCTGGCCTTGTGCATCTCTAGATTAAACAGAATTCCATAAAGATAAAAATATGGCACAAAGAAAAGAGAATGAAATCTTGCCTTAGGTTGTTTAATGGCAAACAATTCTAAAACATAATAATAAGGCTTAAAGGGAGGTCAACTATGTTTCAAGAACTATCTAAGCTTATCAATCATAGTTATGAGACAAAAAAAAAACTTTACCATCTAATTTTCAAGCAAAAGAAGCTGCAATTTTAGATCAGTTTGAAAATGGACAAAAGGTTAAGAATTTAATCTTTTTATATTATTTTATTTGAAGTTAAATTTGAAGGATAAAATGAACCCAAATAACTCACTTGACCCTTCAAAGTCAAATGTTTACCCTGCTTATTTATTTGAAAATTAACAAACATTTTTCAGACATAATTGTTCTCAGTTCTCACTAAATAAGAAGGTAAAAATATATATTTTTGGAATTCATATAATGATATGATTACGACGCTCCATCTACAAATAGATAAGACTTTGGTCTGGCACAAAGTTAGCCGATGCTTATTCCCCATATTTCTTCTTAGAGCGTATTGATTTGACCCCATAAGCGGAACCTGGACCGATCTTACCTGGGATCGCAAATCCCAAATGGACAATTCCTCAATATCTTGTTGGTTTATTGTACGCTGCTTCATATAAAAATATTCAATATATTTAATCCCAAGAAACTTTCAAATAAATTTTATGTAAAATTAATTATACATTCAAGTTTATTGGTGGAAACATTAAAAAAATACATTTTCCTCTCTTCACTAAAATTTTTGGAGAATTCTTCAAATTTGAAGATTTGTATTTTCTCTTTCTTACTTTCTCCATTTTGGAGAAAATTTTGGACAATCTGTTGAAACAAAAAAGTAGGTAAAAATCTCATTATGAAGGATTTGTTGGAGATGCTCATATAAGTTAGGTGTTTGAAAAAGCTAATTCAGGTAGTGTTTCAATAAGCTCTAGGAGTTCTTTTCACTTTTTTCCAATTATTCCCATATATAATACATAAATGACCAAAAAACCCTATCATTTTTGATAATTTTAAATTGTAGTCTAGCTTATCAGCCAACTTTTTACCAAATATCGACTCGTTTATCAACTAGTTTGCCCAACATAGCCTAACAAAATATCAGTTCTCAGAAAACCAAACAAACAAGCATATAAGATGGTCTAAACGTAGAACAAAACCTGAAAAGAGAGAAAGATAGTTACCAGGAAGGTTTTGGGAAACGGTGGCATCAAGAACAGTATCACCAACAGCCTTGATGAATTCAGGACCCCCGGTCACCGCCCCTTCCTTTTGACTCGTCACCAATACCACTATTCCTTTGTTATTTCCCTCTTCGACTGTTGGGTACCAACGCTCCAAAACTTGGTCAGCATACTCGAATGCATCAGCTTTGCTCTGCAACACCATTGTCAATTTATAAGAACTTTAACACTTTTTGGGAAACAAATATATATCAATCAATACCTTAAATCCAAACCTTAGATTGGAAAAGATCATGTCAAACAACATTTTAAGGTAAAAGTTCTAACGGTTCTCACAAACAGTACATGGGGTTCTCATTTGATCATATGCTCTTTTCATTCATTTACTGATTTTACAAATTCATTGGATTTTGGTTTTTGTTACAAACAAACCATTTTTAATAAACATCAGAAGAAAGAAAACGCTGTATTTATGAAAAGTGAGTATGGTTTTCTTCTTGTATTTACATTCAGGCAGTTTGTTTAAAATCACTCAACCCTGCAAATTATGGTGTTTCTTTTGCAAGGATGAATGATTAATTGCAACAAAATATAATGTCTTCTCTCAATGAGTTAATGAGTTTTTCAAACAATGTTTTTACAAACAAATTTTCTTTCTCATAAATATTGGAAAAAACTACCCTTCTAAACAATTAATTAACCTTTGGTAGTATTTGAATTCTAAATCTAATATTCTCTGCCTTTGGTAGTACTTGTTAGATTTAAAATTGAAAATAAATTCGGACTGGAACAGGTGGGAATATTTTTTTAATAGTATTTGTTAAAATTGTATAACTCAACAATAATAATTTCATAAAATATCAATGAGTAGCATGAATATATTGCAAATTATAAATCACTTCATATGTTACTTAAGTAATTGTATTGCCCAATTATTACCAAATGCTACTCATAGTTTTACTTTTTTTTTTATTAACCTGGATATCCAACCCGCTATGCGAGCCGATTAATCCCAGGGCAACCACCTGCTTTGCAGATAGCCCGGAGTCACCGCATTTGAACCTCCGTGGCCACAAGAGGATTTTTATTCCTCCTTGGATTTGAACCTGGGCATAGTTTTACTTATTTGACACTCTATTTTTAGCTCTTAAAATAATTATACCTATCTTCTAAACTTAATAAATCAAAAAAATAAAATTTTCCATAAAAATGGTTTTGACCACTACTAGTATTAAAATCATAATGTGAAATGCACTATGCCTTGCTAGTTTTTAATCAAAGATGTTTTCTTGATTTTGAGAATAATCAAAAGTATCCCTCAAAGCTTCCTCCAAGGTCTTCTATTCCCTCCATCCCTAAAAACTCTATATTTGACTTTTCTAAGTCAAATAAGTTAACTTTTTATCTTTTAAAATTGCAAAAATATGGCATAATATGATAGACAACATATGATTATTTAATTGAAGTAGAACACCAACTAAGGTAATAGAAGCTTTTTGAAGCTAGAAGGGTAAATATATGAATGCCAACTTATAGTTGAAAACCCAAAAGTTAGATTTTGGGTCATTAAGATGGCTGAAAATTTTGAAGTAAAAAAGGTAGAAGAGTATGAATGTCCACTTACATAATCAAAAGTCTCAAACTTTAACCTCTTGACAACGTGTGCTGCTTTTTTTCATTTACGTTGTTAGTTCATGAGTGTAAGTTTGCCCGAAACCCACAGTTACAAAAAGGAAGTATAAACCGAATAGAAAAAATAGTGTTTGACAACTTTTTCATCTTTAGAAAACCTTAGATTGAATTTTCAAGATTCTATAAACACTTATCATGAAAAATTATGAACATGGTTACCATTTTCTCATTGTTTACAAACAAGTTTTATGAAATGCAACCTACTCGAGATTGAAGTTGCAAACTTACCAAAAGACCGATTTATTTATTTTTCTAACTTATATGTTGAGAACAAGATAGACTTGTCAAAGATCCCATAAACAAAAATTCCAACACCATTTGTGTACAGAAATATATAAAACAATGTAAACTTTATCAATTATTCTTAAACTATGTTGGATAAGAAGATATAGGCAATGCAGGGCCAACTAAACACTAAATAAATCTATTTTATTTTGTAGTGTGACATTAAATCAAACACTTGGCGTGCACTGACCGTGAGTTTGCGAACGGTAACAAAATTGATGCTAATTTTCTTCCGGTACTCCAAATCCGACAGCAATTTCTTCAAATCGGATCTTGTTACCCGGCTAAGAACACCAGCATCATCCACCACATAAGTTTCTTTCGGAGGACCGTCATTGAGCACATCAAATTCAGATGCAAATGCAGACCCAGTGGCTAAAATTGGGGTAAAATTGAGTGCTAATGAGATAGCTAAAGCAGCAAATCCATGTTGAACATGAGAAAACCAATTGGGGTGATTCGTGGGTATTGCTGAAAAAGATTGAAAACCTGAATCCTTCTTGAGATTACAACAAATGGGTTTGGCATTTGCGAGAGTTGATCTGGGATTTTGCTGTTGCTGGAGAGATGATTTGATATTGAAGAGAGAAGGGAAAGAATGAGGAGCTAAAATGGTCTCCATTTGCAGAGATCGATGAAAATGCGTGTGTTCTTCTCATCATCTAATACTTCTGATGTGTGAAGCGGAATAATTTATGAGTGGTTTGGATTTCGTTTCTTATGGATTGGTTTTCTGGGCAATCTCTTGATTTGTGGATAATGTCTTGTCTATTTAGAAAGCGAAATTTGCAGTTACATCCCTACACTTATGAGAAATTGCATTTCATTGCTTATTAAAAACATCCTATGTTTTTTTGTAAATGTTTATCAAACTTATACGGTGTCAAACTAGAGTTTTTATAAAAAAAATGTTTGGATTAGCTTATGGTGGTACCACACTGGATAAGCTGATAAAATAGATAGAGATATTATTTTCTTTTCTCATCCAAACACTAAAACTTCTTATTGCTGGTATCCCATCGGAATAAGTGAATAAGTTAGAAGGAAGTAAGGGGTCGTTTATCAAACGTTTACCTAAGTAAGCGCTTACCAAGTAACATTACTTCATCGGATGAATATGGCAAGGACCAACAATCTTACCCAGTAAGAGCGAAACAAGAACCAAGAGTCTTACCTTGTAAGTGAATGCGACGACTCTTACCACGGTAAGCGTTTACCGGGTAAATTGTTACATACGATGTCGTTTTGGTAGACTAAAATCTTATCCGCCAAATAAATAATAGTGTTAAATTTTACCGGCAAGCACTTACCGGGTAAGTGTTTGATAAACGTCTCCTAACTCATTAAAAACTCCTTATTTACTGGTGCCAAACCGGTACAAGAATTTTCTTTTTTTTCTCCATTCAAACACTAAAAACTTCTTATTACCGGTACCATATTGAAATAAGTTAATAAACACTTTAAATAAGCAATCTCAAACACCCATAAAAAGAATGCAAAAAGGTCTAAAATCATAGGTCCTAACTAACATCGAGTCGTGGGAACATAAGGGTTAGATACATAGGAACCAGTTTGTCAAGATTTTGTGGATGTACCAAATAAGTTATGTCAGATACATTCTTTTTCAGTAGATCTAAACGAGTCATTAGATGTAGATATGCAAAAGGCCTAGGCTTTTTTGAGATGGCCTCGGGCCCAGTGAGCAATAACAAAGGCTTGGGCTTTTTTAGGTGCGTGGGGGTCGTCGAGCTTGGGCTTTGGGTTTGAAATTTGCTAACACTAATTGGATCCTCTGAAAAAGTACCTTCTTCTCTCACTCTTTTAATGTTAGCAAATTTGTTACCACTTAGGTTGTTTAGGATCACAGGTCTTACATTCTTAACATCCGCAACAAATGTGTAATTCTTTGTTATGATACAAAATATAGAATTAAAAAGTTAAATTTTGTTGTATCTGCATTCAACCCTTCTACAAAAACACCTATAGTATAAGTCATTAACACATTAGGGACTAACAGGTTTACATCAACCTCCCCCTCGAGCCTTAATATAGAGCCAAATAAGCTTGTAACTTTGTAGTGACTATTGAATGTTATTCAGCTTTCACGAAAGAACGAGGGGACACTAGAAGAATAACAAAGCATTGGATGTTTCGTTGTCTTCCAAGTAGAGATGGACATTTAAGGGTTGTTACCAAACGCTCACTAAGTAAATGCTTACTGGCAAGAGTCATCAATCTCACTTATCTTATCGAGTAACATTCTCGGCCATCAAAATGGATTGTTGGTAAGTGTCTCTTCCTAGTAATCGCTAACCGGGTAAGAGTCTTCTCCCTCACTTACCGGGTAAGATTCTTAGTCCTTACCACACCCATTTGGTAAAGGTAAGTGACACCCAATAAGCATTAGGTAAACAACCCCTTAGAGGTTAGCATTAGGTCTATGACATCATTAGTTCATACTATGCCAAACCGTCAATCCTTTTCCCTTTTTTGAGTCAGACCAATAAAAGATCGGTCTTTTTAGGACCAGATAAAGCCTAAGCCGATCCATTTTTCTTATTTTTAAATCCAACAATTATATTTTCCCTTCTGTGTAAACATATTATACCATGAGCAGACTTTTTCAGACCTTATCAGTCGATAGACTGTTGGACTATTAGACCAAGGTCAGACTTTTTCAAACCTTATCGGTCATAAACTAAGATAGACCATTGGACTAAGTTTGATCCTTACCTTGCCAAACATGGACTTGTTTGGGCTTTTTGCAAACTGCTTTGACCATGCTTTACGTTTTTCAGAGTGGTATGTGTTCAACTCTATTTATAGAATACATGAGACATACCGACACAATAAAGAGAATGACGAGTTAATGAACAAGCATCGTAAACGGGTCAAAGTAATCATTAGCATATCAATCACTATCCCCGATAAAAAAGAGAACGTTGTCCATAATTATTCTTTAAGCAAACCACAAGGATGGTGCCTGATTGGTTTGAGTTTGACTCCAAATGTCAAAAGTACCAGGWGGTCACAGGTTCAAATCCAAGGATGAATAAAAATTCCCTTGTGGCCAATGAAATTCAAATACGATGACTCCGAACTATCTGTAAAACAGATGGTTACCCTGAGATTAGTTGGCTTGTATAGTGAGTTGGATATCCAGGATAATATATATATTTATATATGTTCTTTAAGCATTGGATAGCTTAAAAGAGCGCCATTCCACCGTGCTTCCTTGAAAAACTACATATATTGAACAAGAGTATGAATCACTTGACACAACTTTGGATCAGTAATCTTAAGATAAATCAAACTTCCAACAAGTTGTCGATAATCATCAGATTTACCAAATTATAGACCCAAAATGAATTGTTATTCGTATCAAGTTGAATTATGTTTCTTATGATTTTTTTCTTTGCAAGTCGAGATTTTTTCAAAAAAGAGTCTGAATGATCTACATACATCTTACCCCGCCCTCAAAACATATATTTGAGTAAAAGGTTGATTACTGACAACCTCGACGACCCCACAAAGGACCCGGCCCTAGTAGTCACATGCGAGGAGACATTTCATAGCTGATTAGACGGTTGAGGCTAGCAGTGGGGTTTAAACCCATCTCCTACAAGATTCAGACATAAACTTGTTGTATATTTTAGCAAAGTCACTCCACTCATTTACCGACTGATTTACACGTCCAATGGCTTAAAACCATATATTCAGTTGAGATATACGCGGTTTGTTTGATTTAAGTTAAGAATAAAATATTTTATTTTACATTTAAAAACAAAAAAGTATGGAGTTTAAATTTTGGAGGTGTTTGGGTTTGCTTATTTAAAACAATTGATGTCTTTTTGTAAAATTGCTTATCAACTTATGTGGTGGCAAATCAGAGTTTTATAAGAAAATTGTTTGAATTAGTTTATGGCGGTACCATACCGGACAAACTGATAAAATATATGAGATACTCTTTTATTTTTCATCACAAACATTAAAAACTTCTTATTATCAGTACTACATCGGAATAAGTTAATAAGTTTTAAGCGAGTGATTTATCAAAAACTTCTTGTTACCATGTCAAACTGATATGAGCATTTTTTATTTTTTCCATCTAAATGCTAAAAACTCATTCTTATCGGTATCACAATGGAATAAGTAAATTAAGCTTTTTAAGAGAGTGTTTGAGATTGCTTATAAAAACAACTTATTGATTTATTTTGGTGTGACTTTCGAGTGTTTGGATAAACAACCTATACAAGTGTCAAACCGATAATAAAAAGTTAAAAAAAAAAAAAAGTTAAACAAAAGTAAAAAAAATGTATATATATTTGAAATAAGCGATACAAACACCCCTTTTTCTTGGGACAAAGAGCGAAGAAAAAAATGAGTTCTTATCCTTTTTGACCATCAATGGCCATCTCTGTCCATGAATGATCCTCTTCCCTCTGATCCTCTCAAAACCGTAGTTTTCATGGCCAGACTTCTCTCTTTAACCTCACAATCGCACCCTCCTAAACCTTACCTAAACGCTTTCAATTCCATAACAAATTCTCTCTCTGAGCAAACCACTTCCAGAAGAGAATTCGCTGTGAACACCGTTTCGATTTGCAGTTTATCTTCCCTAATAACGCTTGTTCAACCTCCAACTCTCATAGCTCAAACTTCTTCTGCTACTAAGACGATTCTTTCAGGCATTACCAGTACTAAATCATGGTTTCGATTCTTTGGTAATGGATTCGCCATCAGGGTTCCGCCTGATTTTGAGGATATTATGGAGCCAGAGGTCAGATTGTTTTCTCGTGATTTTAGATTGCGTGATTATACTTCAAATGTAGAACTAATATTTGATTTAATGTCCTGTAAGACTATAATTTTGAATTCATCTCACCAGTGGCCTTTGGCCGAACAGATATTTTAGTTGGTGTCTCAGCATAGTGTGTGTGTGTGAGTTCAAGATTCATTTGCTAACAGAGATGTGTGTATTTTATTTGTTTATAGTTGTTTTAAAAGAAACATTTCAGTTCCTTGATTGTTGCCTTGAAATCTAAGGTCTTATTTGGCCTAACAAACGTTTTCTCAAATACCTTCTGCTCAAGGTACTCCATCTTCATTTCATATAGCGCAATCGATACACCGACTCTGGGTTATCTGTATGGTGTCTGGTGTGTTGTGTATGGTGTTAGGATTGATGATTAGTGAACTGGTTTAGCACTTTGTCTACACCCACAACATTTTATAGGATTTTATCATAATTTTGGTGAATTCTGTATTATATTCAAAGATAAAGAACGCCAACTGTGAGAAAAATTCAAAAAGATAACTGATAATAGAAGATAAATGATTAACTTTGCTTATAGTAATGCGAAGTTGTGCTCGGTATGCAATATGAATCAAGTTCTGTATCCAACATATAGTAGTACTATGACCAAACCAAACCAAACCAAACCAAACCATATCCATGCGAAGGTAGAGTCTGGGGGTAGGATCCACCCCAAGGGGTAGAGAAGCTGTTTCTCTAAGATCACCGGCTTTTAGAACACAAATTAAAAGTAACAAGATAGCAAGCTATAGGTGAGAGTGTGTGCAATCAAACAACAGGTATATTAAACAGACAAGGCATCAGGGACAAATATGAGGAAAATAGGTTAATGCAAACAAGGAAACAAAGAGCAATACTAATAACTACTAGTACATGAAGAAAAGCTAAGACTAGTGTATGAGTAGAAAGGTCACACAAGTAGATACAATAATAGATATGATCAGTACGAAAAACTAAGAAATCCCTGTACCTGACAGTGTAAGACTTTGGTAACCTAACTGTCACGGTGCTACCCTTGCCCTTTTGTGTGTATAATAGGCTATTGAAGCTTGGTAATTCCTGTTTTAGAATACATGTAGACCATTCTTTTTGATGCATAAAAGGTTCAGTTTCATCAAAACTTTCATGTTGGTATACAAGAATTTGGATTTAGATGGTTGTAAACCAAAGAATTGTTAGTAAGCTCAAGGGTTTGCTACTATAGGAGGCATAGTTGTTACAGGCACGCCTAAGGCTCTGATGCTCATAAGGCTCAAGGTCTTGGGCTTTTCTAAAGTCGAGGCTAGGCGTATTCACGAGGCTCACTAAGGCCCTACGGCTTGGTTGAGGCGCCTTGTGGGCCTAGGGTTGCTCATAAAGAGTTATTAAATACCAAGTCAAACCCCAATATTAAATAAGTTTTCTCATAAAAAAAGTTATTAAATAGATGACATAAGTCAAACCCTAATATCAAATACCCGGTTCTTATAACTTCAAACCTGTTTCTCCATAAATACCCAGACCTTAAAACTTCTCCCTCATGGCTCACGCGTTAAAGCCTTCTCCTTTCTGCCTCTATCGATATAGTTGGTTGCTGCACTGGAGGCTTGTACTTGTCACATATTTGAGTTGTGTGTAATTGTGTGTGTGTGTGTCTATATACATTTTTTATATAAGATGTGCCTCGCATTCCTGAGGCCGTGCCTCATGCCTGCGCTTCGCGCCTAGGCCCCGGGACCCCTTTGCACCTAACTGCGCCTTGAGCCTTTAATAACTTTGATAGGAGGGTTACTATTTTCGGATGTTAACTGCTCAGGAGTTGCCTTAACTTCGGTTTTTCATATTTCAGCCAGAAGTTAAGTTGCATGTATGCATCCTTTTTCAGCAGATTAATGGTACTTTATTGTCTTTTTTGTTTTGTTTTTATAGGACTACAATGCTGGTTTATCACTTTATGGAGATAAAGCTAAACCAAAGACATTTGCAGCACGGTTTGCTACACCTGATGGGTAAAACTGTAATCTTTGTTTTTTCATGGCATTGTCAAGGTTTACGAATTAATATGCTCTCTTAGTCACAGTTGTGAAAACTTAATTGGCCTAGACTACTTAGTATCTTCTGCTTTGCTAGGCAATTGTAGCTTCTACTACACACAGTTACAACTGTGATGTTATTGCAATCAACGAATAAAGCAACCAAAAAAGTAATAGATGGACAAACAAGATTTGGTTACATAGTTTGGTGATAACACCTCCAATTATTGGTTTTTCTTTGTCGTAAACAAACGATTCTTCTTGTAAAAATGTAGAACAAACGATCACTCCATATCAGTGAGAAATTTGGACAAGTTGTGAAAATCTCAATGTAAATGTAAAAGAACCCATTGTACTTGACACTTTTTGTTCAAAATTGCTCATTCCTTCAAAGGGTAGTGATCTGTTTGCATTCCTTCAAGAACAATGGATTGTTTTAAGAAAAGCAAATTACTATGATTAGGAAAGTGGATCACTTCCCTTCAGGAGGGTGATAGTATGTTCAAGCCATGAATAAAACATTGGAAGTTCATGTGTTAAACATTTTGTCATAATAATCTGTAACAAAAGTATCTTTTGTGTATTACTTAGATTCTGAATGAGGTAACAGCTGATGAAATTTATCTGCAATAAGCAACATAAGTTCTTGGTTTATCTGACATCTTTTTTTATGCTTCACAAGACCAAGTAAAGTCACTCGTAATTCGTCATAAATCTTTTTGATGGAAAACAAGTACAAATAAAGCACAGTTTTATGTATAAGATGTTTTTATTTTTCGTAAAATGATTTTTACTAAATGTTAAATACTTAAATGTTACTATATGATTATGCAGTCTTACCTGGTTAGCAATTCATACAGATCCGAAGTTTTAAGCGTTGTCGTCCGCCCATCTAATCAACTCAAGATCACCTTTTTAGAGGTTTGTGGGAATTAAAGTTTCGACATTTGATAAATGTCCATATCATAGAGATGCGATATTGCGGAAAGTTTATATGTGGCATAATTCGATAGTTGGCCATTTTCTCTCTTCATCGTTTTCCCTTACAACTGTCTATTTCCGTCATTGGCTACAATATAATGTCCAAATATACAATGCAATGCCTCCTCTTCCTCCCATGGGCATTGCAACATTTTTCTTTTCTGGAATGTCCCAAACAAATTGCAATATTGTCTTGCTTGGAAAGTTTCCAAGTCAAAATTACCTACATACCCCTCATTGCTGTTACAAATAAATTGATTGTATTGATTAGGGTGTATAAGTTTATTCATTTTGTGTGCTTGGAATTGTCTTTTAGATGTTTGACAAATTTGTCAAACATTTTCAATCAGTCTCAAGTTGCAGTTTGTGACTTCCACGGTACAGAGGCAGTAGGTTTTTTTCGCTCCATCCTAGTGTATTTTTTTTTATATGAAAACTTTGATAGCTTATTCATTGAGCTTAAATTTTATCTTGACTATATATCCTCAGTTTCTAGAGTGATCCATCGAGAAAACTTTCTAGGGCCAGACACCATTCTTTGCTTAGGGTATCTCCAAAGGTAGGCCAACAACGCCATTTTTTCGTTTTGGAAACTCCAACCAGCAGGCAAAAAGGATGCCATATATGCTGTGTGGTTTGAGATGAAGCAATTTTTGGTGTCTATGGCCCCACCAATTTGCTCATTTAGGGTTAGAGATGGTCTTAGTTGAGAGAGTATGTCGTTCAACTATTCAAAATGTTTTGTGTTTCACCGTTGTGCCAATTAGAGAACAAACATAAATCGTAGGAAGTAACCTTTTAAATGATTACGATGGATGGCAAATTAGTTTTATGCCACACATAAAGCACAATTATTGCCGTGCCATATTATCCAACTATATATGCAAGCTTTGACATTATTATTGCCCCTCCACAATGTGCTCTAAATGTAATTCGTTTAGTGTTTGACTATTAGTCAAATGTCTAAAGTACCCTTAGATAGCTAATCTTGTGAACCAAGATAGAGAAGTATCAAGAATTTGTAATAATGATAACAAGCAAATATACCAATACATGATGCACCAAATTCCTTATTTTTGTGAGGGTCGGGAATGAAGCCCTTCTACAAAACTTTTCCTTTGCATTGTTTGCAAAAAGAGGTGGTCTATGTGACATGAATCAGTGAATCCTTCTGATTGCTCCAAAGGTCACCGCAAATGATGGCAATAGGAAAATAGGCAACTTTTCTTTGAAATTTTGCCAAGAAATAGAACTTTGTGTTGTGTAATAGAGATGCCGAAATGGAAATTTGTGTGATTTTTCATGAGAGAGAGGGAGTAATATTTTATTATATGATCACATTCGTCTATGTTTTGCTTCCTTTTATCTTTATTTGCAATGAGGTAGATTTTTGTGCCAATTTTTGAAACATATCATTCAGAATTGCATATGCTTCATCAAGGGGCTTCAGAGTGTGTGTTAACAATGTGATCTTTAGCAGGCCAAAGATGTTTCTGATCTGGGGACATTGAAGGAAGCAAAAAGGATTTTCGTTCCAGGTAAATTTTATTCGAGTTTTTCACCAAACTAGCCATTTTAGGCAAAAAGAATTCATCAAATAGCTGTTACTTTAAGCATCATCAAGAAATAGCCGGTAAGTCTGCAAATTGACCCCGCAAAAAATTAAAAAAAAAGTTGCTTTTCGGCTGAGATTATGACCCACCATCCGACTAAATAAAGCAAAAAGGTGATTCCGCATATTTGCTAAGCAAATCTGCCAAATTCTTCGCTAGCTTGGTGATTGTTAAAACAATGGGTTTTTCTTTATTTTTTTGCCAAAAATGGCTAGTTTGGTGAAAAACTTATTTCAATTTGAGCATAGCCTGTGATTTCCATTTCCTGCTTAGATCCCGAATCTTCAAGTAGGCCCTCTTAACGATCTGCGATCTTGGCTTTTTAGATATGACTTCCTAATTGGAAAAATTTCTTTGTTTGTAGATTCAACATTTTTTCCAGGATCTAAATTTTACATCTTGCAATTGCTTTTTTTTGTTCTTCATTTGTTTTTGATAGGCGGAACAAGTTTATACTCTGCTCGTGCCATAAAAATTAAAGAAGAGGAAGGGTACAGGTAATTTTTGTATTATATCATACTCTTTAATTCCCATACATGGAGTAAAAGAAGATAATGAAATAGAAATATAAGTTCATTTTTTGCAATTTTTTAAATGAAACAGAGTTGAGTCTTGAATCAGATTTTCCATTTCTGGTTGTATTTATTGAAGACAATTTTGTTAATGATATTTTTTCATGAATTGATTGTGTTCAGGACCTATTACTTCTATGAATTTGGGAATGATGATCAACGTGTTGCGCTAGTAGCTGCAGTCAATAGTGGAAAAGTACGATTACTTCAACTGATGAGTCTTTAAACACACACGCACACACACACACACACACACTCACACTCTTCCATAAGTGTAGTTCTTTTTTTCTGAGGTGTTGAACGTAATCAACTTTAGGGTAGAGGTCATATTTGCTTACATCTTACCCCTGCTTTCGAGTGGGATATACTGGGTTTGTTTGACCTGGTTTGATTTGGTACTTGATTTTATGTGTGCAAGTATTGGTTTTTATAAAACTTCATAAAAATGTTATCATTTGCAAGAATGAGGAATCTTGGACAAAGTGGAGAAATATAAATGCAAAAATCTTTCACTTTTGTAAATTCCACTTAAATGATATTTTAATTAAATCCATGAACTTCGTGCCTATTAAAAGAAAAGTGACTTCATACTCATTAGAAGGTTATAGATTTAATTAAAATCTCATTTAAGGCTATATACCTAAGTATCTGATCGGGGGCGAGTATATGACTTGTTTAGAATCAAGAAATCGAATTGAAAATGTTTGTTTGCAGGCAATTATAGCTGGAGCAACTGCACCGCAATCTAAATGGGTCGATGATGGTGTAAAGCTCCGTTCGGCTGCCTTCTCATTGACGGTTTTATGACGAATATCTTTCAGGATGTTCCACGCTGAGAGTGTAAATTTCTCGATCGAAAAAGATGTATAGAGATTAGTTTTCGAAATGATAGTAGGGATCATATAATCGATTTGGTCTCGATTGAGCTTTCTGTTTACCTTATGTTCTGTTTTAATGTAAGTAGGGGTGTCCGTGACTTCGTGGTCTAGTTTGAGCTGTCTGACCTCGTTTTATAAATTAGACTGCAAGTGTCGGTTTGGAAAATTCTAAACCATATGGTTTGACATGAAGTGATCAAATTGGTTAAATCAAACCACCATCGGTCTGTGTTGTGGTCTCAATTAAGCTTTCTGTTTTCTTTGAATATAAAAGCTCGTGACCAAGGGTGTGAACGATATGAGGCAACTCAAGATCGGCTCGGTCAACACTCGACTCGAATAGGCTCGGTTTGAACTCAAGCTCGACTTGACATACCAACGAGTTGATTTGAGTCGAGTTACTCAATACTCGACTCGAAAAGCTCTTGAGATATTCGATTTTCTTATATATAATTAGTTTTACATTATAATTTGTAGAATATAATGTAAAATTTTGTTAATAAAATTTTCAATAAAAAATATCGCATATTTTTTAAATATTTAAACAAAAATGTACATTTTTTAACTATAAAAAATTATCAATTATTAGTTTTATTAAAATCATAAATACAAAAACAAAAAAAATAATAAAAAATGTTGGTGATTAGATTTTGCCAACCTTATCATTTTGATGATGAAATTTGAGATGCATTCTTAAGTTTTATAAAGTTTAAGATAACATCAAACTTTGTATGTGCATGTTGTCTAGATCACCCGATGAAATAGTTAACATAGTGTTTCTTAATTTTTCATTTTTGTGTGGTTTTCCTTGAACCTAACCCCCTCCCCAACACACACACACACACATATATAGGTTACGGTGAGAATTAAAGTTATGGTGAGAAGGGTAAGTAAGGATTTCCACCCTCAGATCAATTTTAATTGAAGATCAACACAATCAATTCCAGTATCAAACGCAATTCATAAGGTGTTGGTTGTATTAAAAATGATCAAAGGTTCAGATCTCTTCTTAAGCTTCTCACCTTAGCTGCTATTCTCACACGATCTTTTGTCTCTCTCTCTCTCTCTCTCTCTCTCTATATATATATATATATGTGTGTGTGTGTGTGTGTCAAATTTCATGTAAAAACAACATATAATGCAAAAAAAATTAATCAACAAAATTTTAGTTGTTGCATTTGTATAAGAGTAGCATCGTACAAATGTAGTTCAAAAATAAATATATCAATCATAATACTTAATAACTAAAACTTTATACAACCATGTATTATATCATCAAAAGTTTCTCTACAAACAATCAAACCAATTATGCAAATCCTTGTATACGTTTTTATTATCAAACACCGGATATATTTATGTACACAACGTGTTTCCCATTTTATTGAGATCGAGAGAGAACCTTGGAAAAAAAAAAGAACCAAAGAACTTATCAAAACCGTTAAGTTAAAATGATTCAACGAATATGGTTTTCAAAAAGAATAAAAATAGCATCCCCATTTTTTAAATTGAAAATCGGAGGAATATAACAAAACTGGAGCGAAAGACCTTACACCAAAAAAACGATCACCATATTATCTATAATTTGACATCTATTTTGATATTTTTTATCCGTTTTTTCGTGGTTCTCTGGTTCTTATTTTTTAAGGTTCTCTATGGATCTTCTCTCTCTCTCTCTCTCTCTCTCTCACACACACACACACACACACACATATATATATATATATATAATGTATATGTATATGCATACATACATACATACATAGGGTTGGTTTATGGTGAGAATAAAAGTTAAAATGAGAAGCGTAAGGAGAGATCTCCACCCTCGAATATACATTAAGATGAGATGCACCGAGATGCACGAGATCAATCTCCATATTAAACTCGGTTAATGGATGAGTTTGAGATTAAAGGTGATCAAGAATCCAGATGCCTTCTTACGTTTCTCACCTTAATTGCCTTTGATACGGGGATTGATATATATATATATATATATATATATATATACACGTATATATATAAATACGTATATATAAATATATAAATACGTATATATATATACATATATGGAAATGTTCATTTGAGAAATGATAAATAATTGATAAGTAAAGAAATGATCCTAGCCCTTCATCTGGTAAACATTGCGGCTTTGACCGTGAAGCACCAGATAATTCCTTGCATGGGTATGCAGAAAATAGAGAGGTAGTTTTGTAACTTTTACAAATAGGCGGCACACGAGTTCATATGTAAACCCATGTAATACACATATGAACTATAGGTTCAATGTGAACATGTTAATTAATTCACATGTGAAGTATTTACCTGATTTATATATAAACCTACAAGTTCATATATGAGTCAGTTAATCGGTTCATATATGAATCACACGGGTTTATATGTGAATCAATTAATTAGTTCATATGTTAATCATAAAAGTTCATATATGAATCAATTAATTAGTTTATATATGAATCACACGGTTTTATATGTGAATTAAATGAGTTCACATATGAACATATAGTGCATATGTGAATCACATAAATTCATATATGAACCTGTTTGACGCCTAATTGTAGAAGTTACGAAACTACTCTTTCTATTTTTCATATAGCCACAATTATTGACCAGTCAATGCAATTATTGACCAGTCAAATTCGATCTTGACTGTATGAAGAGCCAAGATCACTTCTTTACTTCTCAAAATAACTTTTGGTTATATATATATGTGTGTGTGTGTATTATAGGCGAAGGATAGTGTGATTAGGAGTTAAGATGAGAAACATAAAAATATATTTGAACCCTTGATCGATTTTAATCTCATGTCTACCCATGATGACTTGCTCTTTAGAAGATAATTGATCCAGTGTATCTCGGTGCACCTCATTAGTGTTGACATTTAATTATTATTGATCCAAGGATGGAGATCTCTTTTACACTTCTCACCATAACTTCACTTTTCATGGAATTCAACCCTATATAAAGATCGTGTGAGAAGAAAAGTTAAGGTGAGAAGCATAAGAAGAGATCTGAGCTCTTTATCACCTTTAATTTCAAACTCACCAATGAGTTGTGTTTGATATGAGGATTGATCTGATGCATCTCTGAAGCTCTCATCCTAATGTGCATTCCATGGTGGAGATCTCTTATTACGCTTCTCACATTAACTCTCATTCTCATCGAAACCCAACCACATATATATATATATATATACACACACACACACACATAGATGTAAGATAAAATGTTAACCAAAGTTTTTGTGTTAACTTTACAAACCATTTCAACCAATCACAATCCATGTTTCTATTAGGTTTTTATATAGCTTACAATTTAATGCCAAAGGTAGTTGAGTAATTTCATTTTTTATGTAACTCTCATATCATTAATTGGGAGTTACAAAATTATAAAATCCCTAAAAATGTGCATTTTTAATATTGATATTTTTTTTAATATTGATCTTCCATTTTTATTGTTTTATGAGTTTGTGATTCGTGGAGGAAACACGGTAGTAAAAATCTTCGATATCATTCAAGCTATTATGGATAAACGCATTGGAAAAGAACTCGACAACATTGAGAATATTAAAATGGTTTATGGTGACAATCGGAGTTCGAGTTCGGGAAGTGAAGAAAATAACCAAAGCGAATGTCTTGGTAATGGATTAATATTTTATTGTACTCGTTTTAATCGAAATTATGTTCATTATGATGTGTTGTGTTTTTTGTAGTTTATATTGTTTTGGTAGCTTTTTCTTTAATTATTAATGCGTACCTAATTCACATGTTTAAATGGAATTCCATGCATGACCCATTTTCATATGGTCATATATCCGACTTTTATGAATCATGTACCATTGTGTTCATGTTACTACTTTCATTTGAGTATATATAACACTTCATGAACGAAATTTTGTGTTATTTTTGAAGCTAGATCCCACATCTTTATATTTGTTTAAGTGTTTGCACCTGGTGTTCATATATGTCAATTTGTGTAAGTGATTGACCTAGTGTTCATATGATGGGGGTTATGTGTTCATATATTTTCTACGATATTCTCTTCCTATGTGGCTTCATCATGTTCACAATTATATACATTCATGTTAATGACCCCCATCATATGAATATCGGTTTCTGTTAGTGATCTCACCTGCTATTCATATATGTTCATGTCAACTTACCGAGTCGTTGGTTAAAAATTTGCTCCAAAATCTTTATATAAGCACCGTTCTTGCACCTGGTGTTCATATATGTCAAATTGTGTAAATGATTGCACCCGACATTCATAGTATGGGGGTTATGTGTTCATATATGAACATACGATGTTCTCTTCCTATGTGGCTTGATCATGTTCATAATTTGTTCATGTCAATTATTTTCGTCTATAAACAGCTTGTGAGCTCGAACCAAATAGATCTCACTTGCTGTTCATATAAGTTCATGTTCATATATGTTCACATTACTCATCTCATAGTCAATAATGATTGATCTAACTCGCACCCAATAAACCTATACATAATTTGTTCATATATGTTCATGTCAATTATTCTAGTCTATGAACAACTTGTGAACTCGAACCAAATAGATCTCACCTGCTATTCATATATGTTCATGTTCATATATGTTCACATTAATCATCTCATGGTCATTAATGATTGCTCACACCAAATAAATCTATTTTCTGGTTGTTGCAGTTGATTACTCCAGTTATGTAATATTAATGTTCATTGATTTTACTAACTATGATGGTATCAATAGGTGTTCACATACTTACACCCTCTAAACATGAAACGGAATACGATGTCGGAGAGTGTTCAAATGGAAGCAAGTATTTTATCCCCAATGTTGATGACGAGCTTAAACCAAAGATCAACGCACAATTCGTATCTATAAATGAAGCGGAAAAGATGTACAGGACGTATGCGAACAATGTCGGGTTTGATATTCGTCTTCATGCCAAAAAAAACAAACAAGAATGAAGACATACAAATAAGATGGTTTGTATGTAGTAGGGAGGGAATACCAAATAAAAAGTATTTTGATTCTATGGCTCTTCAGTCCGGTGAGAGGAGATACCATAAGACGAACCTTAAACGGTGTGGATGCAATGCATGTATAAAACTCCATTTGACAAATGATCGCTCATAAATGTGTTCATAATGAAGGAACTATTGTTCACAAACTATTTATATTGTGTTCATACCTGTTTTTTATTTATTTCTTTTCGTGTAGCAGCTATTCTTATTATGTTTATTGAAAGATTCAATGGCCAAGATCGGTTAACAAAGTTAACACAAAAACTTTGGTTAACATTTGAACCTGACCCTATATACATATACCACAAATCAGATAGAAACCCGCTAAAAATTCGAAAATGTGAAAACCAATTTCAAATATTATTCAGCAAATAAAACAACACATGTAAAAGCCAAACTATCAAATAAGCTTTGCATATTCATATTGTTTAAAATATTTTGGTCTTGTATACAAGTTTAGGTGTGTTTTTCATGTATAAACATATTTTTGTGTTTTTTTCTTTCACAAACAAAACATTGTTTGACATTTTATCCATCCCCACTCAAACCAAATTTAAGTATCGGGATTCCGTCGGGTTTTCTTTTCTCGTCGCTAAATGACAGATAAAAACATGTTGTCTTGACGTCATACGTCTAATCCCTGTTCTACCAATTAAATAAAGACACATCCGATTTTTATATATTTTAAATTTGTTTTATTCAAAGTTTATATCATTTCTAATGACTTGGGATCATGTGAAACCAGATTTGTTTCGTTAAATAATAGTAAACCTTCACAACAAAACACTGTAAATGACGTTTTTAATCTGAGATTTATATATCTAGAAAATGTTTTATTGTAATATAATCTCGACATATGTGAAAAAAACCCACATGTTTATTGATTTAAATAGAAAATATATATTTGGATATGATCATCATCTTCGATGGTCAATGACTCTACTCTACCTACCCTCTTTTCACTATTAATTGCAACCCACAACGTCATCTTTCCACCATTTTTTCTGTAAATTTTGATCCAATTTTCTCCAAAAATGGCGATTTCATCGGCTTCCTCAAACCTTACCTCACTCTATACACCACCAATTTCACAACGTACGTTACCAACACCATCAACCACTCTCTTTTCTTCTTCAAATTCATCCTTCGTCACCAACACATTCAAACCCTTGACCCTCAGATCCATTCCACTTAACGCCAAAAAAAGCGGTTTTTCTTGTAATTGTATGTTCGGACTTGGCGTGCCGGAGTTGGTCGTTATTGCCGGAGTCGCTACCCTTGTTTTCGGCCCAAAGAAGCTGCCGGAGGTAGGTCGGAGCATCGGAAAAACCTTCAAGAGCTTCCAACAGGTCTGATTTTGCTTTACACTTTGATTTGCTTTTGATCTCTATTAGTTCAGTTTGTTTTTTATGTTAATTAAAACATCTACCAGGATTTAAACTCAGGATCATCAATCATCGATTTTAAAACATTGAGTAAAACTTACTTGGTAGCATCGATTTTGGATTGACATTAGAGGAGGAAGCCATAGCGTTAGGATGAGTCAATATTCCGGTGATGATGCCACCAATCCGATGGAGGGATTCCACAAGTGATGGTGTTATTTCTTAGAGAGAAATTTTGATTTCTCCTTTCTGCTTATGACATCTCACACATGAAAAGACCACCTATTTATAGTTAGTTAGTTATACGGCCATCAAAAAATTGCCATTAATTAGTTAAGGTAGATAATGTCATTAGGGCATAGATAAGAGTATAATCAATATTTACACCATAGATAAGTAGATATATTCCAACATTTTATGCTACTTTCCTTTCACATAACGAATAAACAAGTTTTTTTGACCAATTTGACTGCGAAGATCCAGTGCTTCTACTTTCAGACGAACATAATCCATCTCTTTTTTGGGAATTAGGGTTTATGATGTTTTTTTTAAGGTTTAAATGTTGTTTGGTTTGAAGATCAATTTACATAGAAAAAAATGTTCTGCACAATCGCCCTTAATGATGTCAAAAGTCTGATAGTGTGTGTAGGCTGCATCAGATGGAGATTGCACCAACCCTTTTAGCCAACCTAATGAAATCTTAAGTAATGTTATGCAACTTGCTGGATAACATTCTTTCATTGTTGATTGGAATCTTAAAGCCATGGTTTGTGCAAGTATACCACCTGGAACCAACTATGGTACAACCTAATCCTTCCTACTTGACATTTAGTATCAAAGGTGTGTTTGGTATGCGGAACACGATGAGACAAGACAGTACAAAAACCTGTTGTTCCATGTTCGGTGTGATGCTAGACCGCGATAGGAATTGACCTGATGGGACAAAAATGCAATTCTTTTTGTGCAGTCAAAATAGGCGGAACGAAAAATCAAGGAGATGGAACAAGTTAGGTAAATTATGAACCTAGCCACGCCAAATTAAAACCCTGAAACCTTCCAAAATTATTTCAGTTTCCGTCCTCATGCTTGTTCGTCCGGTCAATTCATGGACAACCAAACTTGCAGAAATTACATCTTGGCTGGTATCAAATAGGGAAAGAAAGCTTACCCAGGTGGGGGTGGCTCAAATTGTTGGGAATTGCTTATAGAGAACCTAATTAAAGTCAGCATGCTATTGTCTAGTGAATTACTGATGGTTTGCTTGGGAGGGGGATATGCTATAAAACAGTGAAACAAAGACAACAGGTCATAGATGTTACTGTTTGTGCCAACAGTAATATTTATTCTTTCTCACTATTTCAATCAAATCGAACTTTGCTTTCTTCCTTTTATCGTGTTATTCTATGTATGTGAATTGTTTTAAGACCGAAACCGAAGGACAACGGTTCAAACTGCTAATCAGCATTGCTGCTTAACTACAACTTTTTGGTACCCAACAAATTCCTGATTTGATTAGGGGGTTCTTTTTGATAGATTTTATCACATTGAGAGATTTTACATCCTTGAATGAGCCTATTTGAATTAGGGGGTCGCTTTGATTGATTCTTTTATCACATTGGGAGATTTTACATCCTTGAATGACCCTATTTGAATTAGGGGGTCGTTTTGGATTGATTCTTTTCACACATTGGGAGATTTTACATCCTTGAATGAGCCCAGAAACACATAAAAGGAAATTGGTTCGGGTCCTAACCAGTCACAGCCTCTCTTGGGTTAATAATTGGGATTGGTCAGGCCTGAGATCACAATCAAAGATACCAGCTGATTTATCCTCTCTGTTCATACCATCTTATTAAGTGGTAAGCTTGATGGTATGTGGGCCCCACTCCATAGGTGGCTAGCCAGTCGGTTTTTCTTCTTGTTATCTATAGGACCCATGGGATTAGTACGTAAACTGGCCAGGACAGCCACGGTTACCAAAATATAAAGAACTTGATGGTATGTGAAGTAGGTGTCTACATTTTCTTTTTCCAATTAAACCACACGCCAAACGGAAAATACGGAAATCCGGATTCTAATACCAGTGAAGTTGTGCAGGCAGCAAAAGAATTTGAAACAGAGCTGAAAAAGGAACCCGAACTGCTTGAAGAGCCACAAACTGGTGGGCTTGAGATCGTTCAGCAGGAAATCGAAGACGTTAAAAGCACGAAGGTCAGTTTATAGAAAGGTTTGATGTGAAACCTGATGGCGTGTATTCGACATGTTAGAGATACAATTATTTAGCTTATATTTGAACTAGATTTCGTAAACGAACCTATCTTTGTATGGCATCTACTGAGTTTGTTTGATTTGATCGTTAAGAAAAATGCTTGTTATTTGCTTGCAGTGATATGAATTCATTTCTCCGTTTTTTTTTTCTCAATCAGACTTTTTGAGACGTTACGAAAATAATGTAACATACTTGGGTTCGGTATGATTCTTATTTTGATAACCTTCATTTTATTACTTCATATACGATATTTCAAATATTTAAATAACTGTTTTGGGGGTATTTTTGTCTTTTTATAAACTGGAGTTGGGTAAGGGAGTTGGGTAATGGAGGTGGAGGAAACAATAAGTTAAAAAGAGTTTGATGTTTCAATGTCTCAATACTTGTATCAGTGCTGTGAGCCATTGTATAATAAAAAGTTTAATATAATATAATATAATATTTTTTACAGAAAACTAAAGGAATAATAAAAAGACAAAAATACCCCTCGGTTTGAAGAATTAAGTACATAAATGTTTGAAATATCACATTTTCAGTACCAAAATGAAGGTTTCCAAACTATGTTATCCAAAGATATGGATGACAAACCACAAGGGTGATATCTGACTGATTTGAGTTTGGTCTCCAAAGATTAAAAGTGTATGGGTAGAGGTTCAAATGCAGTGATTTCGGATTATCCGCAAAGCATGTGGTCACCCTGTGATTAGTCGGTTCGCATAGCGGGTTGGATGAATTTTTAGGTTAATAAAAAAAAAAAGATAGGGATGACATTTTGCATTTATGTGGGTACTCCAAGTTCTTGGTGCGTAAATGTCGTTATTTCCTAAGTTTTATAGACCCCTTTTGAATTATAAGTTATAAAATCTACGTGTTTATAAGAAAACAAATATATAATTTAGTTTTTTTACTTATTTTCTTAAACATTCTTTTAAAAAATATAATATATAATTTATATATTGTTTAATTTTTTAATATATAACATTAAAAAATATAATATATAATTTAAGAAACAATATATCAATTAATATATAAATTATATTATCATATTTTTTTAAAAAATATTTAAGAAAATAGGTAAAAAAAAACTAAAATGTCTTTCAAAGTAAATGAGAACCACAAAGACGATTTTTAGATTCATCAAAATTCAGGTCTCACTTTCAAATATTTCACTAAAACTTCAAGGACCTAAATTAGTGTTTACTCTAAGAAAAAATAGATGTAACAAAAAAACAAAATATCATTAAAAAAACATATAATATGGGGAAATATAAATAACAGCCACCAATCTACACTTTCCATCTTAAAATGTTGACCACGTTTTTCATGTTTAACATGTCTCTATCTGCTTAAAATAGACATCGTCTTCTTTCAAATACCAAAATATAAGTTTTATGCTTTATTCTTTTACCACATCTTTATATTATATTTTTTTCAAAATACACAAAATATGAAGAAAAAAAATTCAAATTTTCTGCAACTTAATATAAGAAAAAAATATTCTTTATTTTATTCTCATTAATAAAATTGAATTATTATATATATATATATATATATATATATATATTTTAAAATTGTATTGGGACGACAAAAATCATGGAATATTTTAATAATGTAATGAATTTTAAAATCTATAAAACAAAGAATTTATTGAAGTTAAATATAATTTTAGTTAAAGATTGTAACTTTTGATCTTATATTTTAAAAAATTTATAGAGAATTTCTTGAAAATTTCCTTAAAGATTTTTAAAAATGGAGAAAATAAAAGATTCTAGGATTTTTAACAAAATTTTTGCTCCAACTCCAAAACTGACAAAATAAAAGTATAAAATTCTTCAAATGTTAAACAACCTCCAAAAAAATGATTATCATACAATTTTTTTTTAATTATATTCCATCAATAAAAAAAATCTTAAAACTAAGAAGCTATCTGTTTACCTCTTGATAGTTTCATCAACATGCAGCATCTGAACCGCTAAGTAGGGGTGTATGCGGGTTGGATTAGGCAGTTTACAACAATTTTACAACTCAACCCAATTATGGCGGTTTGAAAAAATCTCAACCCAACCCAACCCAACACATTCAAAAGTATAACCCAACCCAACCCTTGCGGGTTAGGTTGGCGGGTTAGTAGTTACATAATTTAACGAATGAAATAATTCATAAAACTTAAGTTTATGGACCATACTATAAAACGTCCTATTTAAAAAGGTTACAATAGGTTTATAGGACGTTTTTGAATGTTTCAACAAGTGTTTTAGAATGATATTTAAATAAAATGTCGTATTAGTTATTTTATAGAAACGTTTTAAGAAGTGTCCCGTAAACTCATTTATTTATAGGCCACCTATGTTCATATGACATTTTTCCAAGTCGTGTTGTATAAAATAACTAATACGACACTTTATTTTAAAAGCATCATAGAATTTGTTAAGATGTCCAAAATCATCCTATAAACATATTGTAACTCTTTTAGATAAAATATTTTTCTAATATAACTCTTTAAAAGCGTCATAGATTGATAATTCGTCCATCAAATATCTATCAATATCATTCATATTCTCCAACATATCAATTTGTTGTTGCAAAAAAAAATTCAATAGTTTTTCTTATTAATTAAATTATTTGTTATCATTCTTTGATCGTGAATCTATTTTGATAACCAATACGTTTAGCTAAAATGAAACAAAATATAATATCAATAAAAATTATATAAAATTTATGCATTAATAATATATATATATATATATATATATATATATATATATAGGGTTGGGTTCACATGAGACCAAGGGTTTTTCGTGAGACCCGTGAGACCAATTTATGTTCATTGATCAACTTTATAAGCTAATGATCTAATGGTTTAAAATTGCACGGTGACAATTTTGTAATTATTGAGAAGTCTCGTGGCAATTTTGTGATTATGGATGTTGAGATTGTAGATCTAATTCAAGAGTTGAGAATTGGTCTTACAGGTCTCACGAAAAATCATTGGTTTCATATGATCCCAAGTATATATATATATATATATATATATATATATATATATATATAAAATTTTATACAAATTATATATTAACGGCGGATTGGGCTAGGATCTACCCAATTTCAACCCTCCTAATTGACGGGTTAGCGGTTTGACGGATGAAAGGTTTGGCAGATTGGGTTTAATTGGATTGTTAGCAGGTTTTGCAGGTTGACAGTTTTTTTGAACACCCCTACCGTTAAAGTGGTTTGACAAAAAAAAATCTCTTATTGGTTCAAAAAAAGCTATTTATTGCTCTAAATGTTCATATTCAACTCCACATTATTTATTCATTTAATTATAAATTAAAAAAACATCATCTACTAAAACTCATACTAGATGTCAAAATCGTAAAGATTAACTTTACGAAAATACATGAAGTTATTTTATAACTCTTAAAAATTAAGAACGTAAATTCATCACGATACAAAAATTTTAAAAAACAAGTTTCGTAACAAGTCCGCCAAAGAATGCCCAAGCGATCCTCAATTCTATATACACGTTATTATTTTATTTAATTCATCTTTTCATTCTTTCTCCTGATGATATAATTTTACATGACTGCTGGGAAGGGAATTTGGGAACAACAGATCTTTGTTCCCTTAACGGGGCCGAATGGTTCATGCCAACTGCTATTCGTGACTTCTATCGAAGGATTTCATGCAACGAATTTCGTTTCTTTTGCGGAAAAAATCGTAAAACATAAAAAGAAGTGTTTGGAAACATACGAAATCCATCAAATTGGTTCAAATTCCATGTTTCAATTGTCCGATTAAGAACAAAGACATCCCAATAGAGGAAGAAATATGCACAATTCAAATACCAGAGAAAACCAACTGATTTTTGACACCAAAAAAGAGACTCCAAAATTAGGCTCTCCGATTAAGCCACTGCATATAAAAATGACGATAAGAGATCGGGGTACTCTCGAGAGTTGTTAAAATTAGAATACGGTTCTTAAAAGAGTACCTTTCTTTCGATAGATTCTGCTAGCGGTCCCCGGTGCTGCCCTGGGTGGTGGTCCCACAAGACGATCCAACGTCCCCACGAAACCGTTTCTGTAAATGTTCCAAGCTCGCCACACGTTGCATTGATGCTGTTCTATTCATCTTCTGATTCCCGACTTCCGACATCACGGGATTGTGTTGTTGAACGTTTTCGACCGGCGGCAGGTTTACCATGTTTTGTGGCGGTGGTCGCGTGGCGGGGATGTGGTGGTTGGTGGTGGTAGGTGGAGGAGGAGGTTGGCCCTGGTAGAAGTGTTGTTGTTTCATGTCGTCTTGAGAAACAGCAGCATCCGCGGATGCATCAGATGGGCTACAAGAATATGATGGCATGGGTCCCATTGTTGATAAATCCGACATGGCTTGGACCATTGGATTAAAGCCGGTAATTCTTTTGACGCTTTCTTCGGCCATCTTAACCTGTGTATATGTTCGATAAATTTATCAGCATTTGTTTCTATGACCATTATTTTTCCGCTCTTGCTTACTATCGACTGGTCTTGGTTCTTTTTTCTTTTCATCTCACATTTTTAACAAGCCTGAGGTCTTCACAGAAACAACCGCTCTACTTTTTAGGATAGTGGATAGGTTTATGTACATCCCCAAGCGGGTCATTCAGAAGAATAACCTTCTGACATATTTTTTAAAATGCATGACCTTCCGACAAATTTTGAGACATTAATGTTTTTAATAATAGGCATTGTTCTGTTAGGCAGAGCCGTTCTTAAATCTGTAAGAAAGACATGCATTTAAAAATAGTATTTGTTAGAAAAGCTACTCTCCTAAATAACCCCATCCAAACCACATCCGGGATAGTTAGGTATATAACCTTAAAAAGAGTTTAATTAAATCCATGACTTTCCCATGAGAATGAAGATATTTTTTAGGGGATTCAGTCAACAAAATGACATCTTACCCCCTCCCCAAGTGAAAACAGCAGTTAAGGTTTGTGTACATCTTTCCCCCGGGTTTGGACCCCACCTCCAGGAAGGATACACTGGGCTCGTTTGGTTTGATCGACAAAACGACTGTGGTTGTAGTAGTTCTCTACTAATGTAACTAAAAAAATCAACATGAAGTACTGACCTTCGCTCTCATTGTTTCAACATCAGCTTTCAGCACTCTATTATCAACAGCAGCTTCATTGTACTTTTGGCTTATGTCAGTAAGACGCTTCAGTAGCGAAGAATTTTCAACCCTTAATTGAGAAACCTACAAACAAGCACAGAAGACATGATTCAATTAGGCTGTTTGTCTAACTTTATCTGAAAAAAGAAAAGACGGAGACAAGAAACAAACTTGTGTCTCAAGCTCGGTCAAATGGGCCTGCTTTCTCCTTCTTGAACGTCTAGCAGATTCTCTGTTCGATAGCATCCTAAAAAGAAAATAAAACATGACATCTTTCATAGATGTACGGGAAAGCATATGGAGAGATGGAGGATCAGGGTAGAGTTAGTGATCCAGCAGTTAGATTGAGTCTTAGGTTAGACTAGGGTTGTGTAGTTATTCCTACAGGGTTGAGTTCCGGTGAGAATGAAAGTTATAGTGAGAAGGGTAAGAAGGGATCTCCACCCTTATATCAACACTAGTGAGATGCACCTAGTCAATTACCGTGAGAAGCGCAATTCATGGGTGGGGAGAGATTAAAAGTGATCTAAGGGTTCAAATCCCTTCTTACGCTTCTCACCTTAACTCCTATTCTCACACAATCCTTCGTCTATTCCTGCCTTGGTCATATTTTCTTGTACCTGCTTCTGTTTGTATGTTTGTTTGTCTGTCTATTTGAATGTTGCTTACTTTTGACTCATTTTCAAATTTTTAGCACTGCCTTTCTTATTTTCAAGTTCTTTTCTGCAATTTTTTTGGGCAAGCTTTATCCTTTCTTTTCACACACTTTGAAAAACCTCTCTACTCTTTGGGTGGGTTATATTGCGTTTGTTTGGTTTGGTTTGATTTATATCTTACATACTCTTCACCATGGTAGAAAAGTAGCATTTACAAATTCCATTTTCACGATTAAGCATGCTGATAGAAGTTGGAAGTAACATGAAACCCTACTTACCTTCTAACACGTTTTGCATCTGTGGGGTCCATATTCTGAGTTGTTTCTGTATCTCCATCAAGCTCATCATCATCCGATAGTTCTCGTGATGACCCACTTGTTGCTGATTTCACTGGGATTGCAGGCTTCTTTTGTATACCCTGCAAGGAAGGGATTCCAATAGGTCCCCCACCATCCTTACCTGGTCCCTTGAGATCAAACCCTGACACTATCCATGCAACAGAAACAAATTAAGCACACAGTATTCAATTAACCTGATCATCTTTCAGGCCATAAACTAATTTATTTGGAAAGACACAAAAAAACCGTAAGAGAAATAGACGAAGACAATTGACAAATGTATGTCTAGCCGATATAGAAAATATGGAACTAATATCGTATGGTATTGTGCAACTAAATTTTTTTTCAGGTCAATTTGTGTTTCTTTGCTCCCTCTTTCTATAAAGAAAATGTCCTGGTGCTTTAGAGTTTCTGGCTGTTTCATAAACAAATGCCTCCAGAATTTCACTTATCCTCATTTTGCTGCTTTTTAAGAGATTCCACAATCTATTCAACTACTGGTGAGATATTCTCAGAAGACTGATATGATGTTTATCCATAGAAGATTTTCCCAAGGTTGCTCTCACTTCTACCAACATGCGTAAGTCTTAAAAGATAATAACGATGGATGACTAAAAGAAATAGAGGACACATGATGAGAAGAGCACCAATACAGTCTCTTGTTTTAACTAGGATTGTTAGGCAACTGACATATACCATCTCAATTCTTTGTTGCATCTATATGCCAAGTTAAATCAGTACATAGATAAACTTCGATTCTTCCAATCAGCCAATGGTAATTAAGAGATGAACCTTACGATTAAGGTGATGCTCAATTGAACCAACTATGCCACCGAGCCCTATGCCCCTACAACTGATGAATGACTGACCAAGTTACATATTAAGTTGGCATTATTGCTATCCTAGAAAAAGGAAGATGATGTACATATACATCCAGGCACATGCCCGCACATTAAACAGTGCTTATGTTTATAGAGCTATCCTAAGGAACTTGATAGACTAAATTTCTAATTTCTAAGAAGTTAAAGGCACAAACCTTTAGCAGGAGCCTGGTATCCCAACTGCGAGGTGTTGGAGGCCTGTGATCCATTGTCAAGTAAAGCAGCAAAATCTTGAGGTTTTGCAGAAGATGCCTAAGGGAAAGAGTGAGCTATACAAGTTACATATTGCCTTAGAAAAAGAAAATCTTAAACTGAAAGCAAATTATTCATCCACCTCAAGGAATTAATTGGGCTAATTGGCCCAAATAGTAGATATCAAAGTTTCCCTGAATGAACAATGTAAACAGAACACAATGTGAAGGGTTTTAAAGTAGCTCGATATTCATTTTCTTTTGTTCTGCCTGCTATTAGTTTTCTTCAGGTTTATTTAGTACTATATGTATACAATTTATTTTGTTAATTGCTGAACAATGCTATAAGGATTCCTAGATCAAATACAACTTAGTTGACCTACTCTACAAGCAGGTTAAATGCACAACCCTTCTAGAAGCAGCCCAAGTTGAGGCACAACCAATTAGCAAGAGGCAAGAGCGAAATATAGCAAATGAGGCAACTTGGAAAGTGCCTTTACCACAGCTAGAAAAATAATTCATATAAAGATACACAATCCCAATATACAAAATTCATATGCTTATTATATAGAAGTGAATAAGAAATTCAAGAAAAAAAAGGGATCCCAAATCCGGAAAAAAAAAAAAAGAAAGGCTATCAAGGATCATGCAACAAGAGAGAAAACTGACTCAAAACTAGAAACAAACTGCAATAACCATTACTGTTTTCAATTTTAATTTCATAAATCCATACATAACAAGATGAAAGGCAATTTCAAGGTATAAATCAATAATGATAAGTATTCATGTTTCTATATTTCCTACTCATAGGAGGATCAAAACAAAAAAAGGCAAAATGATAAAATAAAAAAAAAATGAGAAGGCTCTAATGTTCTCTACATTTCTTCTTCTATTTTTATAGCCCTATCAACTCTCTTACTCTTTGTCATGTCTTCTATTTCCTCACAAGCCCTCTACTCTAATTGAAATCTCAAAGTTTGTAGCTTGGATATTAAAGGAAATTACAAAAGGTTCAATTAATCGCTCTTCCTTCTTTAGGATGACAATGCACATCTCCCTTTTCTTTCTCATAAGCAAATTCTATAAAATTCTAACAATAAGCAAGACTTCAGACTGAAAATGAGATACGTGCTAACTGGTTGCTGTTCTTGGTTTACAATGACCACAAAGAGCAATTCAGATGTGTACTACAATCAAAATAGTGAACTGGTCCATGCATGAATTTTTTAGGCCTAAACAAAACCTAGGTGTTATGAGTTTGTTTTGTCAGCATATGAAAACTGAAACTCCTTCATACATAATGTAGAGAGAGCGATCAATCGCTTTTGTTATTGGAGGCATGGGAAGCAAAGCTCTCCCTGGGCCTAGGTGTAAAGTATAAGGTAAAGCATACCTCATCAAAGTACGGCTTGTAAATAATGTTTCTTTAAATACAAAACACAAAAATAAATATATTTACAAATAATCAAGAAGTAGAAAGTGAACAAGTATTAAATTTCAAGAAGCAGCAATAAAGAAACATGAGGTGAGGTGCTAATTGGTGAAACTAATCCATACTTTATTAGTAAATAGGACAAGGCACCAACAAAATGCAAAGATGAGCAACTATGATGGTCATTGTTATTAGTTTTTAAATAGAATTATAGACCATTCACCTCGTCGAGAAAACTGCCCAGCACATCAAAAATATATTCACCCTGCCTATGGTGCAATGCAAGCAGGAAGCGTAACACCGTGAGGGTAGAAGTCAACATTAGGGAGAAAGGGTACCCCAGAAGAACAATTTCAGGCATTTAGGCTTCATGATTCAAAAAGAGGGAGATGTTGAAGTGGATGTTACACACTGCATAAAGGCCGGTTCGTTAAAGTGGAGGGTTGCCACAGTGGTGTTGTGTGACAAGAAGGTCCCACTAAAGCTGAAGGGAAATTTGTACAGGAGTACAAGGTGGCTACTGGCTATTAGACCAGCACATTGTATGGGTCTGAGTTTGGCCAATAAAGACGGTCCTTGATAGGAAGTTGGAAGTTGCAGAAATGAGGATGCTAAGATGGACATGTGGTTGAACCATGTTGGACTATCATACACGAAACAGGGTCATTAAGACAGAGCTGGGGGTTGCGCCTATTGCCGATAAACTGACAGAGGAAAGGTTATGGTGGTTTGGCCATTTTAAGAGACAATTGACAACTCCAATGAGGAGGGTGGAGAGCATAACAGGTGAGGGGGTGAGGAGGACAAACCAAGAACATGGGATGAGCAGCTGAGGATCGACATGGCAGTCTTAGACCTTTCCAATTAGTTCTAATAGGATGTCTTGGAGATACAAGACTGGGAATCTGGGATAACACATTCTTTATGGGGATTAGTAGCTACAATAGATGAGGGGTTAGATAGATGACAGATAAGATAGAAATGTCTTGGCATGGTTGGAGTAAGAGGATTTGGTCCTGCTACTTCATTTTAAGTGGTTTGGTGTTTGAGCACTTTATTCTTGGCTTTACTTGCCTTGGCTGGTTTGAACCCTTTTTTCTCGCATATGTACTTATTGTAGTTACTGTTTACTCTCCTTGTTACTTGCTTGCAAAAACTTTTCAAACTGTTCTCAAGTATAAACTTAAAAAATGACAAAGTTTCCATTTCTCTCTCGTCCGAGTCGTCTCTCCAAAACCTTTTTTGCAAACCAAAGGTCTTCACAGAAACAAACTCTCTACCTTTGGTGTAGAAGAAAGGTCCAAGACTTAAGTACATTCCCCAACCCTACTTTCAATGGTTCCTCTCATACTAGGTTGAAATACTATTGTGACACCATCTTCAGTAGAGTAAGACTACCCTATCTCACAAGGGTCTAAACCCAACTCACGTTCCTATTGGTGAGTGAAATGCTAGATATGTTTGATTTGGTAGTAACATCTTTAGGATTACAACTCAAAGCAACCCTAATACCACTTGGAGACAAAGAGAGATGTTAGAATGATTAATAATTCTTAGTTAAGAAAAGATTTAACAATTTTAATATTAGATAAACTACTAAATACAAATTACTAGGACATCGATTCTACCAAATGACCAAATAACATCGAGATAAATTTACACTTTACACTAATGATCCCCATTGTGTATCTCTTTGGCTCCCTTATTCTATATTCTACAATCTTAACCAAATAATTTCTTGGTACAATTGCACAACCTTCTATGAAGTCAACACTTCCATGCCCCTTTCTTCTAATGGATGGAACAAGAAGGGAATCAAACAAACATGCCAAATAAATGGAGTTGCAATCGAGTTTTGTTAGTGAATCAGATATACCAGATACCTGTAGTAAGCAAATGTCACAACATCCAACCATCACGTTTTGGATTCTTCAGGAATGGAATCTGAAAGGCTTGAATATGAAATGCCAAACGTTGTGACAGGATGAGGCTGTCACTGTAACAGTCCTTTTGATGGCTAAGATACATGGCAAGGCTTCCTCTATAGAAGTTTAAAAATAGGTTCTATATAGAAAGCCTCCATCTGTTATGCATCTTAGCCTAATGTAACACTTTGAATGAAACAGAGGATCTCTTTTACTGTTACATAGCTTATGATTTGCAATAAAGGTATATGACACAATTCAAAATGGTTAAAATGCAAAACTAAATGTTGGGGTAGAATCAGGCAGTTATAATAGATCCACAACCTGAGGTACAGTACATGAGTAAGAACAAGACATTTCTAGTTTCATAATTTATAGAGAGGAGGTTTTATTTGAAGTCAATCACATCCAGAAATCAACTTTAGCATTTTGTAGTGTCGTTGTGCACTCTCCTTACGTTTATTTTGTCCCGATTAGATATCTCATAAGAAATTTCTAGAATGGATCCATTTAATGGTTTGGACAGAATCCCTTTTTCACTCTGGACCATTGATTCTACAACTATTAATGAGCAATAATGGAATAATTCTATCAAAGATAAGGGACACAGTTCACATCATGGTACGAAGAGACTTTTCTTTCTACTAAACTCCCTCCACCATTAACAATTAACCGATAAATTTGTTTCATAGGAGTTCATAGCTATTAATTTTCTTTGTGAACTCTCATAAGTGACAAGTGTAAATTTGTGTTCCAAAAGACAAAGCAATTGCACTTGTAATCAATTTAAATCATACAAGATCCATCTCCATTCTCCCCTTAGAATCTGTAGATGTAATTCTATTTGCAATCATCGTAGTGGTTAAGCAAAACACATCAAAAATAGCAAACAGTTTTTTCATATCAAATCTAGCTTTGTATTATACTCAGCAACGGGCAGAATAGCATGTATAGATGAAAAATGCCAGAGAAACAAATATGCATATACCCTAGTCAAAGCAACAGCTGCGCAAGCGAGGTTAAGACGATTTTTGAGGTAATCCTGGTACTCCTCCGAATCAATAGGAACGTTGGGAGGTCCGCCAACTACAGAAGCACCAAACGACGTCGTCGCAGCTGCTGCTGCACCACCACCACTGGCACTGCCGGTCGTTCTCCCGCTCTCGTTGTTCTTCAAAGTAGCAGTGGTGGTGGCAATTGGCTGATTTTTGTCTTGAACCTCATCTTGATCCTTGATCTCGACTACATCGTTGGGCCTAGAAGACGAAGATTCCGGTGGTGCAGATGCCTCTTGGAGGAAGCGTTGGAATGCCCACTCAGACATGCTGCGATTCATCATCGCCGGCGTTGACTTGTTCTTCGATGCGGATGATGAAGACGATGACTCATCTTCATCGGCGGCACCGGCGGCGGCCGGCGATGGCGACCAAAAGTGGCCCGCAATATCGTCCACTGAAAACATCCTATCCATTTCTCTCTCCTCTCAATTTCGACTTTAAGCATACGTATCTGAGTAGGTGCGCTCGTGGACCTTTTATCGTTGCCAAAAGTTTCAATAAAGCCTCTTAAGTTTATTAAAAATCCAAAAACTATCCCAAAGATATTAGATTATATCATAAATAGTCCTTATTTAAAGTTTTGACTTTAATCAATCCTTTGTTTTAAGGTACTTCAATTACCGCTGCATTTGGTATAAAGAACACGACGAGACAAAAAGTTTTGTCGCACGTGTTTGGCAAACAATAGATCTAAGAGATTGTTTATCAAACACTTATCCAATAAGCGTTTATTAGGTGTCACTTATCTTCAAGGTGAGTTGGTAATGACTTATAATTTTACTTGGTAAGAGACCATGAATGATAATCTTACTCAGTAAGTGAGAGAAAACTCTTACTCGATAAACACTTACTAGGTAAAAGACGTTTATCAACAATAAATTTTGATTGTTGAAAATGTTATCCGATAAAATAAGTAAAAGTGATGTTCTTACCGGTAAACGTTTGGTAAACGACCCGTATGACATGATGAATCTAGGTGAAATTTTGTGATATTTTTGTCCCATCGAATACCCTATAACAAAGGGATGGAATATCTATCTACATACATGCATATATACATATATATATACACACACACACATACACACACACACACACACACACACACACATATATATATATATATATATATGGTCAGGTTCAGGAAAAAACCGCAAAAAATGAAAAACTAAGGAACACCCTGGTAATCGTTAATCTGGAAGATATGCAGATGTGCATACAAGTAATGTGCAAGCAATTTGTTCAGTATGTACATGTGCATAGAAACCAAGAAACAAACTTCAATTACTTATATGCACATGTGCATACCTTACAGATGAATAGTTGTCAAAGTGTTCCTCGGTTTTTCATTTTTTGAGGATTTTCCCATGAACCTTCCTATATATAGGGACTGGTTCTTTTGTTAACCCAATAATTTGTTTTATCCATATAAACTAATCTTGGCTCTTGATCTTTGAAATCTACGGGTGAAATTAATTATGACATGTTTGTAATTAATTATGACATGTTTGTAATTAATTAGACATGTAAGATAACAAAACATAGAAGAACAGGGGTGTTTCTAGAAAAGATAACCAATATATCTTTTATGCTGCTACTAAGCGTAATTTCTTCTTCATTTGGTTGAAACTGACTTCAATCTCCTTCACATATGAACATTATTGTTTGTTTTGATGTGATTGTAGAACTCGAAATGAGCCTTTTCTTGTTTGGAGCCGATAGGCAGGTTAGAATCTCTGGTATCTGGTACTTATGTGCTTTAGGGGTTGTACATCCAATATTGCTTATCTCATGATCCATATTCTTCAAAACTGAATTATCATAACATGATTTAACCATCGATTCCTTCGTTTTAACCTGGTTCTTCTTTAGGGTTTTTCTTTGCTTTCTTGCACTTTTTTTTTTATAGATGGAGCCATTGACAAGGATAGAACAAGATCCATTTGCTTCATATCTAATGGATTCCTTGGTTCTAGTCGAAGAAGCAATGTCATTCGATCTTTATCAATGTCTTTTTCGGGAGCCAGAGGAAATGGGAGAGGATTTCAGAGTTATGAAACAAGGTATGAAAAGTTAAAGGGGAAGGGGGGTGGGGGAGAAAGAGATAACCCAATTAGAATATTTTCTATGTTTGGATAAAAAAGGGGCAACAGTAAAATCACCATTTCAAGAAAAGAAGTTGTAAGATGGAAAACCCAATGAAATTCTTTGACTGAAAAAGTAGATAAATTATGTAAGTGCTTTTCAAAGCCCACAAACAAGTACTTTGTGTTGTTGTTTATATCAAACTATCGGAAGAAGAAAAACAAGAAAAACAAAGAGTAAAACACGAGAGAATCTTGAAAATAGGAGAACAAAGATTCGCTTCTAAGTTTGCTCAAAACTGTTATAAAAATGGTCATGAACATTGTTCACAATGTCACATATGAAAACCTATGAACACTTATGAACACTGAAGTTCTTGGCTTTCACATATATGCACAGTACTTTGTGATCTTGGGTTTCACCTATGAACACATGTTAACCAATGGTATATGTATTTGGATACCGTCTTTCAGCTACGAGCACAAATTCATATATTGAAACATATGTTGAGTCAAATATGTGAACCTATTGTCTGAACATTGTTCAAAGTTTGACCTATGATGTCAGATGGTTCATTACCTCTATCGATCAACATACTGCATAAACAAGGGATTCAATTCAAAGAACACTGTCGAATTAATGTATATATGTTCATGCTGATTAACCATGTTTTTAGTCTATTAACAAAAAAATCAAAACAAAATCTGGGGAAAAAAGAACAACATCAAAGTTGCTACGATCAAGGCAGTTTGATTGTTTTGTAACAGTTCATTAGTTAGATTTCAAGTAAAACAAAAGAAAATTACAAAGATACCCTTAGTATTAACTACACCGTGAGAAATGAACATGTATTAGAAATGGCTTCTCATTGGTCTAAAAAGTTTGTGTAGTTAACATCTTTTTAATGGTTAACAAATGATTCTACCTCTCTTTCTATTTATATATGTACATATCTATATTATATTATAAAACATTTGGCAAAACTCTTAAAAACCATTTTTCATGCATGAAATACTGTTTATTGATGCATATTACCTACAATTCAAGATTATAAGTAAATTGTACGTAAGTACAACTTATTAAAGCTTCATGTTTGAATTCATGTAACTAACTACAGATAAACATAATCAAATAGAGGATAAGCATCTCATTTTAAATATAAAAAATCTAAAATACAGTAAGGATAGTCATTGACTTCTAACAAAATACTTAATTATTATCTTTAATTATATTATTAAACCAAAAATAAAAAATTACATAAAAAATGAGAAATTTTAAATTATTAGTTTGATACTAATATCAATATTTTTTTTTCAATTTTTTATGACATCTTCATATTTATATTTTATTCAAAAATAAAAATATTATTGTTTTATCAAAACCACATAAAACCGTATTATAACATCAAATGAGACAAATAAAGAAATAAAACAAAACATTAAAATCGAGATGTATCTCGCTGCATTGTGCGAGTACCATTCTAGTAATATTATAAAACATCTAGATTTTCCATTTTGGAAACTCTTGATTTTCAAAAATACAAATATTAAAACATTATGTATAGATCAATAATACATACGAAAGTTTCCTATCTCTATAACATTCATATTATACCTGTTTTGTAAACAATAAAAGCATAAGCAAATTTTCGTTTTATTTTCATTCTTTCAAGATTTTTTGTTCAATTAAATAAATAAGTGACAAAATTTTATATATTCTAATTTAATTCTCTATTAACCGATTTTTTGTGAGAGTTTATTTCTTCGTTTTTTTGTATTTATATCTATATTATATTATAAAGCATTTGACAAAAACTCTTAAAACTATTTTTTATAGATTAAGTGCTATTTATTTATGCATATTACTTAAATTCAAAATTACAAGTAATTGTGCATAAGTACAACTTATTAAAGTTTCATGTCGTGTAACTAACTACAGATAAACATAATCAAATAAAAGATAATCATCTTGTTTTAAATATAAAAAAATCTAAAATATAACTAAGATAATCATTGAGTTTTAACAAAATACTTAATTATTATCTTTATAAAAAAATATTATTAAACAAAAAAAAATGAATTAAAGAAATACAAAAAAAATGAGAAATTTTAAATAGTTAGTTTGATACTAATATCAATATTTTTTTTTCCCAATTTTTTATGATAAATCTTAATATTTATATTTTATTAAAAAATAAAAACATTATTGTTTTCTCAAAACCACATAAAACTATATTACAACATCAATTGAAAAAAAAAAGAACGAAACATTATAAAATCGAGATGTATCTCGCTGCATTGTACGAGTACCCTTCTAGTTATATTATAAAACATTTATTTATTTTTAATTTGTAAATTTATAGTTTTTCAAGAATAATTGTATCAATTTTTAAGATTTTTTTTTTCAATTAAATAGACAATCCACAAATGTGTTTTGAATTTATAATCATTAAATACTTATCAATTGAATTTTTTTTTTGAATTTTTTATATTTATAATGTATTATAAAACATCTGAGTTCTTGTTTTTAAACATTCTTGAATTTTCAAATTTTCAAATACACAACCATTGAAAATATTAAGGGGGTGTTTGATTAAATGTATTAAGTAAGAATTAATGAGAATGAGAATAAAAGAAATTGCTTGGTTTTATATAATATAATAGGTTCATTCTCCCATAAGTCCAAATTTTCATTTCAAGTTAAACCGGGAGGAATGAAAATTCATTCACATTTTCATTCCTTGTCATTTTCATTTTTATTCATCCGCCTGAACCAGACATTTCCTAAGTATTAATCAATAGCATTAATCCATATAAAATCTTTTAATTTTTATAATATTCTTATTGTGTTCTAACATCTACTCTAAAATGCTCTATAAAAACAGAGAAGTTGCAAATCTCCAAATTTGTTGAAATCTTTACACCTCCGCTCTCTACCCCGCCTCACACCCTGCCTACCGTCCTTTCACCCAACCAAGCTAGTTATAGATCTCCGTCCACGTACTCCTATCAAATGTGATGTCCTGGGAGATACCTAAGGCTGTTATAGCCTATACGCAACTTCAATTGCTCACCCCACGTCTTCTTCGGTCTTTCCCTCCTCTCCCCCTATACCATCACTCTTTCGACTCTCCTCACCGATGTCGTCATCGATATGCTATAAACGTGTCCAAACCACACACATTCTTCTCTCTATCTACTTAACCGTTATTGGGGCAACTCTCAACTCCTCCTAGAAAACCTCTTTCATGATCTCGTCTAACAGTATCTCCAACATATATATTATCCAAAATGGAGATTTTCGGGCAAAAATTTATGAAATTTTCTAAAATTTCTCTGAACTAGAGGAAGCATTAGAGAGTGTGAAATTATCCAAATTTGAAAAACTCCCGAAAAATAATTACCATGAAAGAGAAACAAATTTTTTGTTATATTCCCACCTATAAAAAAAACCTTGATGTTGATTATTTATAAGAGAGACATAATATTTTATTACATGCATAAAATATTTTAATATTGTAATATCCAAATTATAGAATTTGTTGGAGATGATTGTGTAACACCTTTTGATTTGTAAAGAGCTGTTAATTTAAAATTTTCAATAAAACATCATATAAGGATTAAATCTCTTTCTAAAAGTCAACATTTGATTACCTACAATGACAATCTAAGGTTTAACATCAATACATAATACTCCAAACCTTACACAAGTCTATACCAGGGAAAAGTGTTACTAAAACTCATTAGTTGTCGTTATATCCAAAGTACAAAAGGCGCCTCCAATTTGCTAATTATTTCTCGTGCCTCTAACTAGCTCGTAACTCTTCATAGTGTCGCTAGTACCATTCCCCAACGAGGACTCACATGCCGACAAATAAAAAGGTTAGACGTAGTGAGTTCAAATTTTTTTTCATCTTTAATATGAAAATGGTAAAGCACTAAAGCTGAAAAGATGTTATTTAAATCACAATTTCCAATATGAAATATATTTAATATAAAAGCAACATCATTTCCAAAACCCACTATTTTTATGATGAAAACTCAGTGATGAAAACACCCATTTTATCATGAAGTTAAACCTAATACTCACCCAAAATGCAGTTGAGATTTAATGATGAAATACTGAAATCATGGATGAAACTCTATTATCCTAAACATCAAAACGTGGATGAAACCTAAGATACCAAAACAACAAATTATGGATACATTCCATATCCAAAACAACATTGAAAGCATGGATAATACACTATCCAAAACAACACATTTTGGTGACCTGAGAGACTCGTATCCATCGAATGTGACAAACACAAAAGTAAGCCACATATCAGCGTTAATGAGCCCACTACGGATCAATAGTCATCAAGTTCAACCAATCTTGATCTATACCTTGCATAGTGACCCCCGATGATCCTAAATATGCTCATTCACTAGAAATTATAGTCAACGTGGCCCTACAGTCATCAAGTTCAACCACCCACATTTTGTACCTTGAGTCCTCCGCTATGGCTCACACGGTCAAGTTTAACCACTCACAGTTTATACCTTGATTCCTCCACTATGGATTACACAGTCATCAAGTTCAACCACCCACCATCTATATCTTAGGTCCCCTATTGATCCTAAATATTTCTAGCTACATTACAGGGATAATGATTTCATCTTAAAACCAACAAATCGACTCCTATGCCTATAAATCCATTGCATTACAATCTAAATCACATGACTTCTATTAAATGACCAACACACTAAAAAACATGTAATTTCCTATGCCATAACTGCATATCATATTGCGAAGCTCAACATTGAGCAAATTAAACTGGACAAATATCCCCAAAACACATATGAGTCAAAACCAAGCCAAATATATGACTAATCAATAAAAGTCAACACAAACCTATAAACTGTAAATAACCAACATGTATGCAACTTATACACCGAGTGGTTTAAACACATCATTATTAACTCAAAAGTAGGGCAAAATCCCAAAACGAACATTTATTCAAATACAAGCCATTAAGCTCTTCGATTTATTTAACTAACCAAAATGAAGTCATCATAAGCCCCAAAATGCATTTAAATAGTTTATCAAGTTTCAAGACCCAAAACACTCCAAAATCCAACAAAACTCAATTATTTGAAGTTTTCGGTTGATTTATAAAATCAAATTTCAAAAGTGTATTATCGTCAAATAATCTTCTTTTATGCAATAAATCAACAAAAGGTCACATTTTATGTTTATTTATCAAAATGTCCAAAAACCCAAAGTATGGATATTTTACAAAACTTATAAAATCAAATGTATCAAATATGCAACACTCATCAATTAAATAGCACGTTCGATAAACATCAAGTAGAACACTTTAAAGCTTTAAAATATACATTTCTGACATGTACAAAGTTTTCACAAAACAACTTGAACTTACATTTCCAAATCCATCTCTTGCTTCCAAAATAGTGAAGACATTAGATCCACAAGCAAATCCCACCAAAGAAACTTCGCATGACTAATAATCAAGCCAAATGGACACCAACCATGAGCTCAACTGCTCAAGCTTCAAATCCACCAAAAACCCAAAAGGACATCTGATATTGCTCAAAAGACTTACCTTTTCAAACTTTCAAGATCTATGCTCAAATCCTTTTTAATATCTAAGTTGGATCTCCTCCAAAATGTATCTAAAAGATGGCCAACTCTTTTAGTATGATAATTATATACAAACCTCGTTTTCCTACCATCTTGAATGCCAAACGGTCACAGAAAGGCTTCAAACGAAGGCTCCGAAATCAAGGGTGTTACAAATTGTAATTTCTTTTTGGAGATTTTAAGTTTTGATTCTCCAATTAGGGAGTTTTCTTTAAGGATATGGTAGAGATGCTCCAACATATCCAACCTTAAATATGTAGTTATAAATCGAACAAGAAATTGCAAAATATCATTAATGGGTAATCTTTCGATTCATTTGGCTCTCACGCTCAATGTAAATTCCCATATCTTTATTTGAGTTCGACAAATGATAATAAATATATGATGTCTATTGCCTTATTGCATAAAGCTTGTGACAATAATAAGTAGAGTCATCTTCTCCGAGACTCGGTGTCAACCGTAGACTCCAAAAAAATCATCATGTTGCAAGTGGTTTTTGCAGTATGTATACAGGGGGGGCGTCGGATATTGTTAATTAAGCTAAGCATGCCAAATTTAATTAAGATTGTAAACAATAATGAGAAGAGGTCGAATAACGAATACCAATAAACCAATTCTATAAATTATGTATCATTGACTCATCCAGTTACATAGTTTCTTAATTGAATTGATACTGGATTGAACACCAATAGGCGTCAATGTCTCGTTTGTTAAAAAAACACGAACAACATGAAAATGCTTCAACAACTAGTCTGTAATTAGCTATTCTAATCTAATCACGAACTTGGAGTTGATTGCTAGTTGCGTTACGACCAATCACACACCAAAACTAATCAACAAGCGGACATCTGTTTTATCTGTTAACAACACCCAAACTTATTCATGTAGAACCGCTTAGCCTCATAATTTTACTTATTTCACACAATTCTTCTGGTTCAAAGGGTTTTTGCTCTATTAGGAACAACTTTCTTTCTCTTTTGTCAGATGTTTTCTAGGAACGAGCAATCGTTTGAGTTAGATTATACAATTTTACGTTGTTAACAACTAACACAAATGTCAATTAGAGCAATGATTGCTACTAAGATCAAGCTAAGAACAATTATAGATTCAAAACCAGATATAGCAATTCAAACTAACTTTTATAAACAGAGGGATCCAACTTAGATTAGAAGAACATTAAATCAAGGATTGCTTAATTAAATTCAAATGACGTCAAAGGACATTCGAGTCTCAACACAAACAAATGCAAAGCTAATTACATACCTGTTGTTAGAAATTAAAACCCTGATTACTCATAATTGAAATCATAAAGCTTACAAATGATGTAAACTGAAGATCTCATTAAGAAACCCTAGAAAATCTCCAAAATACCCTTTCAAATGCTTGTGAGTCATGATCTCAAGTTCTCTGATGTTTCTTGGTTGATTCCTCCAATGACGGTTACTCTCTTGGTTTTATATCATTACAAAAACCGCTTGAAAAATAAAAACACAACACGATCTACGACCGTTGGCAATGTGGGACGCGGCTAAACCCGCTAGAAAAGTTGTCTGGCTTGATCCCCAAATGCTTACCCGGTAAGTGCTTATCTATAGGAGTCAACATATAATTTACCTTGATGCGTAAGATTTTAGTACATCAAAACGCATCGAATGCAACAATTTACCGGGTAAGCACTTACCTAGGTAAGAGTCATCTTCACTTAACGGGTAAGACTCTACATCCTTCTTATCGCTCTTGCCCAGTAAGATTCTTGGCCCTTGTCATGTTCATCTGATGAAGAAATTTATTCGGTAAACACTTACCAAACAAACATTTAGTAAACGGCCCCCTTAGTGAGGTAATTATTTAGTCTAGAAACTTACAAACTGAAGGATAATTTGATATATATATATATATATATATATAACGCTTATCATTTATCATGATTTACACTCTAATTCTATATCTACATTCGGCCAACGAAAAAGTGTTAAAAAGATGGAATTAATTTCCATTCCTTTTGTTACCAACTAAATGCTTAATCAAACCAAATTCAGCTTAATTCCAATTCTTTGACGTATTCCATTTCTTTCAAAAGCATTTTGCAAAACAAACACGGTCTAGAAATAACAAACACAATAGAATTACTCGTGGATATGATCACACCCGATTCTATCCAACCTTTTGGCTCCTAAATGAAATAATGTTTACAAGTTAGAGGGATCAAACTGTGAAACCATAAAATTAATGGGCTAAATGTAGCGAATACATATTCTTTAAGGTGTAGATAGGAAAATAGATGGATTATATTTGTGAGGTCTTGCAAAAATGGTGGAGCAAAATTGTAGTAATGGCTTCTAATCCTGTAGGAATGAAGCGGATAGCCATGGTGAGTACATCTTTTGTAGGCATTTCGGCTCTTCCTCTCTCGCAGCTGAAGCCAACAGCTATTCAAGTTCCGTTTAAAGGTTCGTTGAATTTCAAAAAACTGAAAAACTAGGGTTTATGATTGTAAATTGCATTGTTACTGATAGTAATTTATGCATATGTTGGTTACCTAGTTTATGGATGAATAGAGGCTCAGGAAACAAGGAGTTATCATTTTTGGAATTCAAAGCTTCCTTCTGTTTTGGAAGTTTTAAGCGTGAATTGTTTCCTTATTCTCGTTGTTGTTGATTAAGTTGATTTTGTTGTTATGCAAGTGTCTAATAACATCTGATTAAACTATATTCCTGGTTATTTGTTACAATTTTATGGGATAAGGGCATAAGATTTGATACTAGGTGAAAGAGTAGAGCTACTCTGGTTGGCAATGTCATGGAGTTCTCTTTTCATCCTGATCTTCAATTTTATAGGTCCAGTTTTGTTTTTATGTGAAACACACAAAGTCAAGATTAGAGAAGGAAAATGGACACAAGACATCTAATGGATTGGTTACACTTGCAGCATATAGTAGTCTCATATACTATTTAAACATAGTGAATTTTCTAATTGTGGCCATTCTTTTTTCATAATATTGCACACTAAAAGGTATGTGAAAAGCTCATGGTTATGGTAACTGTTGAGCTTGAGATGGGATTCATGGGAATTCTTTAGGAATGAGGCAAAACAAAAAAGAGGAGTCCGCTTGGAAATGAAGGGCGACTTCCAAAACAATAGGAATCAATATTCAAACTTTGGCATATGAAAAAGAATTAGAGAACTAGGCTAATAATATAATTTGTTTTCTTAAATACTATAAAATCTACGCATAGATAAATGATAGGCATCATGTAAAGTTGAAGCCTCATTGGATTGGAAAACTTTGGTGATAGATTTGTAATTGAACCTCTCTTTTACCTGCAAAGATTGATCCCTTGAGTTCCATATTTGGCAACATTGATGTAAAAAAAGAGCTTTAGCCAACATTATTTTGGTCTAATTAAAGTTTGTTTTAGTTTTTTTATCAATATTAAAAAAAACACACACATAACTAATTATGGAATTTGCTGGTTATGTTAGGTTCCTTTATTCTGGCCATTTCTCACTTTCATTTCTTACCCCATTTATATGGTGTTAAGAGGACCAGAATGTGATTGTGGGCCCTATTGACTTGGTATGAGGAGATATGAAGATGAGGTTCTGCATTTGCATTTAAAATTTTGTAGTGTAATAGTTGTTAACAAGATGCTAGACTATAAGAATGTTCAAGTTCTGGATGATTTTGGAACTAAATGACCTAAACAAAGAAGAAGAATTAGAGGATTAAGTACAAATTATTCTTCACATTGATATTTCCAATGGTGGGCTCCCTAGGGATTGCTAGGAACAAAGTTACTAGTTTATCACATTTTGTACTTTATGAGGCATAGAATGATATATAGTTGAGTTGAAGATTGATAGAAAGATATAAATTTATTTGAAGTTGTCAGATGACAATTGAGCTATCTGCTGTTTGCATTAAATTGAGGTTGATATTATCAGTTGGGAACTAAAATAAAAGAAACCATATTTAATATTAGAGTTGATTGAAAATTAAAATTATTTTCGGGGGCTTAAGAATTGTATTATGTATATGCTTAATTATGAAGAATATTTTTAAGCCACAAGTTCTATGCAGTAACTGAGAAGGTTTTTTTTTGGCCTATTTTCCTTCTTTGACCACATATTCAGATCATTCTCTTGTACGTCTTTATTAGCCACTAAGATTTAGCCTTTGCTACTAACCAACTTCATCGGTTTGTGTTCTAACATTTTCACTTGCTGTGTGAGCCACATCAAGGAGAAAAGCACATTTGGAGACTTGTTAAAGATTCCGATTAAAAGCGAAGGTAAGCTTATGTTACTTTAAAGCATGGTGACAAGGTATATAGCTGATATTAATTACATATCAGCTTTAGAAAGCAATATCATTAGCATTGGCAACCTTGCAGAGGAAGGGTATGAAATATTTATTGACTGCTCTCTCATCGTCGGACACAAATGGAAAATTAATTGCAAAGGTTGATATGACAAGGATTCAACTTTTCACACTTGATGTCCAGACATGATTGATGAAGTGCGTGATGAGTCATGGTTTTGCATATAATGTTTAAACATCATAGGTTTTTGACCCTCTGAAGTTATTGTCGAGAGAAATTATGATGAACGGACTGCCAGAATATCAAGCAGATCAAGTATGTGAAGGTTACCTTGCACTCTTGCAGGAAGCAATAACAAAGTGTCAACCAATAAGTTTTCATGTTGACGCTTTTAAATGTGATGATTACCTGCCATGTTAAAATTCTAGACACAAAATGAAGCATGGAGCCAACAACCGGCATCTTAGAACTTTTGCCTCTATTGCATATGCTCACATTTGATCAGAAGAGAGAAGCTAGATGACAAAGGATGGAAGTACAACTTTGTTGGTCATAAGAAAAGGAGTAAGGTGTATAAGTTGTGTAATCCTCTTTGGAAATAAGTGATTATCTCACTAGATGCTGAAGAAGCAAAATACGAGAGATGGAGCAAAAAACGAGAAGAAAGTTGAAGGATTATCTTTTTGATGATAATGACTTTAATGCATAAGACGATCAAGGTTGTTGTCATCGTACTCTCCGATCAAGGTTGTGATCGTACTCTCCACAAAGTCCAACTCCAATATCTTTTACATTGATGCTAACTTTATTCGCTGGCAGCAGTAGCAACAACAATTCATGTGAAACAACTACAAAAATGCGAGATCTATAGCAGATCTATGAGATGCTATAGAGCCCATGTAGATTACATTTGATGATTCATTACCTTTTCTAATATCAATGTGTGATATAACAACACATGAAGATTATAAATGGAAGAAAGCCATGAATGAACAGATTGTTGCAATAAAAAGAAATGACAATTGGGAACTAACTTGACTCCGCAAGTGACCCAAGACAATTGTAGTCAAGTGGGTGTACTATGTACAAGACAGACTAATCAAGAAGGGGAAGTGGAGAAGCACAAGGCAAGGTTAGTCACTAAAGGCTATAAGCTCTAGATAAGTGTTTTCCCTAACTGCAAGGATTGATACCATCAACCTTCTTATAACAGTCCTTGAATTGGGGAGTTTTAGAATACAAACCCGGGGAGGTTTCTTAGAAGTGAAGACTAAATATTTCTTGCTAATAGAAGGTGCAAGATAGAGATTGAAATTTGTGGTCACAGGAAAAAAACTTCTTAATAACTACATTGAGTTTGTGGCTTGGAAAAAGATGCTCCATAATTAAGCAAAGGCATAGTTGTGGTTCAATAAACCTCAATATAGGTAGTGGAATCGAAGGATAAATTTTGATGCTATATCAGCAAGGCAAAGTATGTGGGCTGCCGACAACATGCTTGCCACTATTTCTTACCTTTGGTGGTTCTAGAATGGTTTTTGAAGCCAATAAATGAATGCATACATGCTTTTGAGGAAAAGACAGATAGAGCAAACTAGTTGTAGCTACTAGCTAGCATTCGAAAAACAAGGAGTGTTGAAACACTTCATATTTTTGTCAAAAGTGTTTCATAACATGAGGTGTTTTTTTTTGTAATTGAATGCTGATACTAATATATTATCATGAGATATGCTTATGTGAGTCCCTTATGTTTCCAAAAGAACGAGGGATTGCAACGTACAATAATGGTTCATGAATGAAGGCACATAGTTCTTCAATCGTAGGTTACAGCCATATATGCTGGAATTAGTAATGATGTTGAACATGGACACCTTGCTTTACATTATCCTTCGCTTTCTCCTTGCAGTCTGTATGTACAAATGTTTACTTTAAGCAGGCATCTTGAACCAAAATTGAAAATTGATTTGATTCCATCCTAGAGAGATATTTTGGGATCGTAGAAGAAGATGGGAAGTTAAAACTTAAAAAATATATTTATGGTTGATACCATGATGTGGAGGATTAAGCATATCACAAAGTTTTTAACATGGAGGTGCTTACTGCATGTCTGTACACATTGAGGAGTTTATGACAGAAAAGATGTAGCATTTTTGTTTCCTATCTGAATTTGTAAAGATAATGTAAAAAGAGAAGTTACTGGGTGATTCTATTATCTTCCTCTTAACAGGTGAAGCTCATCTGCACCTATCGTTTCCGCCACATATTACTCTTTATCATAATTGAACTTTTTAGCAAGTGCCCAACAGTTAAATTTCTACTTCAGAAACATGGGGAGTTGAGTGATTTCAGAACAGAACCTTTCAGAATTGCATGTGGGGTAGGAGGTTGGATCTGTTAGGTTGCTTATTTTGGAAGCATTTGTACTTATTCATGCCATGGGACTAGGATGTTACCCTTTGATCTACTTTTCATTTTATCTTGTTTCCAGTGCCGAGTTGTAATATAACAGTACTTCGATTTCATACAACTTCTGTTTTATAATCTTCGCTCAGAGTTCTAATTTTTTGCCCTTCCTCCTCTTCTTCTAGAAAGAGTTCTTTCTCTTAGATTTTCAACAACTGGAAATCCTGCGTATTCCACAAAAGAATTTCATGGGTTGATATCGAAGAAAATGACATCTATAATCCCCAGAAGTAGCAATTCCTCAAGCTCTGATGGTGCCACTGATGAGGCATCCGATAAAAAGAAGGCATGTGACACCCATCTTCGATCTAAACTTCTGCATGTAGAACCACGTATCACACTTGATTATGTAGATCAAAGTGAATTTATCTTTTTTACTTCTACCATGTATCCCTCCATGCCAAATAAAGAAAGTCTATATTTGACTTTTGGGTGTCCAATGAATCATTTTCTAATCTTTTTTTTTTTTTCCCGTTTAAGCAAAAGTTTGATAGCTACAGTAGACGGTACAAAGTTTTAAAATAAAGAATTTTGGAGATGCAAAACCAAAAATACTGGATCAATTTTGAATCTGTAATGTACCAGGGTGGACTTTTTGAAACTAATGGGGATGTAGTCATGTAGTAACATATTGCTACATCATGTTACACGTTTATTTTTTGGTTATCTGGTCCCGAAGTGGAGAGTTGTTTGTAGTCAAAGACATTAAAGAAAAGTACAAATTAGGCTTCTCTTCTGGTCCCAACTCCCAACGTAATTGTTACCAGTTTCTCTATCTTAAATTCTTTCGAGCAAAGTCACACAATTTTGTTGAAGATTGTTTGATAGTCTTTTTAATGTTTATTAACTTGTTGACTTCTGTTATCTCATCAATGGCTTGATTACTGCAGGTGCCATTTGGGTATAATCGGAAAGATGTTTTATTTATTGGACTAGGAGTTACATTTTTTGGCATTGGTCTAAAAAGCGGATTAGAGGTATCCTCACCATTCACTTTTTATTTATGGAATCTCTTATCTCTTGGATTTAACTCAATGTTGTCGTGTAATAAAGATACGCAGCGTATTTTTGGAATTTATATTCATCTTAGGGGCCGTTTACCAAACGTTTACTGGGTAAGAGTCTTGGTCCTTGCTATGCCTACGGTTACGGTTCTAGGTCTCCGGAAGGTAAGTGACACCTGGTAAGCGCTTACCTAGTAAATGTTTGGTAAACGGTCCTTTAGGCTAATGTCTTGACGGTTTTAGCAACCTGCAAGTTTAACCGTTGTGGCCAGAGACATGGGTTCAAGTAAAGAACCAGTTTAGGATGGATGATCACATATACACAACAGTAATCACATGAATCAAGAAAATTGAAGGTTTTTATACCCTCAATTGCAACTCCATTTTGCAAATCCCAAACTAAAAGTACTTATCCATCCAATGTTGTCATTGCAAATACTCCCTCCTTCCCGCAATAAATGTCCGCGATGAAATAGACGATTACAACTTTAGAAATATTTAATTACTAAATGAGATTTTACCCTTAATAATAGAGGGGTAATGAATTTCTTCATCTCATATACAAGGGCAAAATTGAAAAGTAGACACTTAATTCACGAGCTTGATTTTTGTTGACTAGATTTTCCCATTTTTATCATCATTATGCGTGTTTACGACAGTTTACTAATAGTCAAACACTATTATAAGACCGCGCACTTGGTAACAAGTTGCAATTGTTTAGTAATGGAGGGCGTAACAAGATATTCATGCTGGTTTTGCATTTAAAGAGTAGATCGCATGATAAGCTTGTTTCTCTAATTGATATCTAATCTAAGCATTCATGTTGACATTGTTTGCAGTTCTTCGGAGTCGATCCTTTACAGGCTGGGAATGTTGTCCAGTTGGTATTGGTGTTAGGTCTTACCGTTGGATGGATTTCAACATACATTTTTCGAGTTTCAAACAAGGAAATGACATATGCCCAACAGTTACGCGACTACGAAATGAAAGTTATGGAGGTCAGTTCATAATTACCATTTTCTTACTTCACCTGCTATTTTCTACACAAGTCTCGGCTTCTTTTTGACATATTTGTCCTTGATGAACATTAACATAACATTAGTTTGACGATGGCAAATTGGTTGAATCACCTTGACTTTTAGCCGAAAACTAGGACCACTAGGCAAAAATTCATTACATCCCCCAATCTCCAGGGAAGAGAGATATTGAGCTCGTTTGGTTTGATGTAATTTCTATGATTACGAGATCACAAGTGTATGCTTGATACATATTATGTTCGAGTATTCATATGAAGAAAGTAAAAGTTTAGGGACGGTTTTATTGGTTTCACCGTATTTTTTTGCTGTGAAAGTTGTCATATACCCCAAAGGGTTGTGCAAAGAGTCGAATATCAATTCTTTCCACTCTATTCGGCATATCTACACAGTGGCGAATCCTAGATTTTTGCTTAGTGGATGTACCTTTAAGGTGGATCAAAGGCTCGCAAAGTCTTTCATTGTGTTTTAACCGAATTGCACCGTTTGGAGGGATTTTTTTAAGTTTTTTGGTTGATTTTGAGGGACTTCTTGGTTTTTGGTTGATTTTGAGAGACTTTTTCAGTTTGTGGATGATTTTTCGAGGGACTTTTTTAGGTCTTTTGGTCAATGTTTCTTTGTATTTTCTGATACTCTGAAACACCCTTCCAAAGCTTAGTGATTGCATCTTTTATACCGCAAAAATAATTTTACATATAAAAAAAAGTTGAGCTGGTGCACAAGACCCCACTTAGTGCTTAATAGGTCTGCCCGTGTATCTACCATCTTTTCACATAAATACTCAATTGATTATTGACGTTTTTCTTATTATTCTGAGTTTCAAGTTTCACCGTTAACTTCTCAATGCAGAAACGGCTAGAGGGTCTAAGTGAAGCGGAATTAGAAGCGTTGCTTGAACAAGTCGAGGAAGAAAAACAACGTGTGGCAAGTAAGAGGGAGTAACTAAAACCTCATGTAGCATATCGTTGTCGACACTACAATAGTTAATGTAAATGATCGGTGACTAATGTACGAATTTTCAGCAACAATCATTTACATGTACATGTACATGGTATATAGTATATTGTGCGAGTATCTTGATACAGGAAATGTTGTATTTTAGCTTTTAATATTGGGTTTCTTATACAGTTTTTGTTTATTTTTTTTCTTTTTGAAGGAAATAAACAATGCAAGGAATTGAACCCTGACCTTTCTTTGGAAATACAAGCAACTAAGCTATAATTATATTATTACTGTAAAGGAAAAACCAAATAGAACAACAGTAAATGGAGATAATGATATGCAAGATGAGTTACAAGTAGAAAACTGTAAGAGACATCAGTTTTAATCTACCTCTAATATGTTTATCTCTATTTATATTGTCATATCATTTAGATGATCACACACATATCCTATCACACTCCCCTTTGTGCTGAGTCAAAAGAGTAATAATGCACAATTGTTGCCTTGTTAAAACCTTATGTCAAAAAAAAAACCCAGTGGAAAAAATTTAAAATAGGACGAAGGAAAAAGTACAATGCATCAACTTCTTTGCAATATATAGCCTTTTTCTTTAGTCTAATATTCTCTAAGATTTGTACATTAATCATGAGAGTTAGGAAAACAAGATGATATATAAATTGTTACCTCACTAAAACCTTACACCAAGGAACAAAATCCAATGAGAAAAATAAAATCTTGGTGAAGGAAAGGGCACAACATACCAATATTGCATATATAGTAGATTCCTGTTTTTGTCTACTATCCCCCCCTGATTTGTGCATTAATCAAGAAAGTTTGGAAAGTCTAAGCAAATATGTCACATTCTTCTACCATCTAACTTGATTCACTTGAATCCAGAGAAAAGTTTGTTATTGCTGATCATATAGAAACTTAAGCAGAATATGCTTTATGTTATCACCCTTGATGTATTTTACTTTCACTTCTTTGATACATGATACATTATTTCTATATGTGCGGGTAGGATATTGGTTGAACTCAAAACGTTAGCTGCTCTACTATGTGTAATGATAGTCCTTGACCGTATACACTCTTGAACAGTCTCATGTAGAGTAATATTCTTGGAATAGTTCGAAGAGGTAACTACAAGGGTTTGCTTAGCTTACTTCCAAGCAATCAACATGTTCCTTGTGGTAATTCCTTATCCAGTTCGGGAACAACCTTTGCATGGGTCATACAGATACCTAATATCAACAAATACATACTAAGATATTGTTTGGTGTTTTTCTGTAAAGGCTACAACTTTCGCCGTTCACTATCTAAGTAGGCATTGAAGTTCAATTATCAATCTCATTTTTCTCTCTGTAGGGAAAATATAAGCCCATATCAATGGTTCCAAAAAATTAATTTGATATCATTCCAATGATGTTGCGTTGACGCTGAGTTAAATCTAGCTAACAAGTTCACTGATAATACAATATACAATCAAGTGTATTGTGTAAGTACAATAATGCGTCTATTGTATTTAGGTTGAGAATTCCAGCTCCCAACACCTCTTCATCATCATCCTTTAGACGAAATAGACATTTCCTTATAAAAGACTTTCGAACCCGTTGAAGATCCTTGTGGCTCCGGATTCCTCCAATCCAATCCAACACTTTGACCGATCATAGGAGTGCTAGCTCGGCTTTGTCCATATTAAATTGTCTGATCATTTTCCGGACATATGCGAATCGGTGGATTAATATTCCACAAGCTTAGTGTCTGAGCTCCAATAGCTAGACGTAGCCAAGTTTTCCCAAGATCTTTCATCTCAAATTCAGATTTCAAGTAGATTATGGTTTTTCTTATTTCATCAAGAGTGACTATTATGTTCATAACATCGACATATAGAGTACGATTAAAAATCTAGAACTCGTTTTTTTATAAGTACGCAAGGGCACAATTCATCTTTCTTATATCGCTTCCCAATCAAGTACTCACTTAAGCGGATGTACCACATTCGGCTAGATTGCTTTAATATATAAAGTGTTTCAATTTTATTTCAATTGCAGTATGTGGTTTAGAGTTACTTGGTTTGGATAGTGTAATGACACCAAACACTTTTATATATCTCTGAATTTAGATCCCCATAGAGATACGTAGTAACCCCATCCATGAGATGCATTTCCAATCCTTCGGAAAACTACCAGACTAATTAATTAACATAATGTTATAATGTCCATCATCGGAGAGTAAGGTAACGTTTGTTTTTAAGAGGTGCTGAAGTCTGAAGGCTTATTTCACTTCTGATTTATAGAAGGTGGTGCTGACGTCTAAAATCTAAGTTAATAAGACTATTTGTTTTTGTAAATTGATAAACGTTTGAATTTGTTTAAATTATACTAGAAGAGTACTCGCGCAATGCAGCGAGACAAATCTCGATTTTAATGTTCTATTTATTATGTGTCTTTGTAGATGTTATAATACGATTTTATGTGTTTTTAAGAAAGCAATAATGATTTTATTTTTAAATAAAATATAAATTT
>NC_037534.1:12232096-12237766 GCF_001531365.2 Cynara cardunculus var. scolymus | reverse complement strand
TGTGATTTGTGAAGAAAAAGTCGAGACTGAAGTTGAACGTGAAGAAGTCGAGACTGAAGTTGAACGTGAAGAAGTCGAGACTGAAGTTGAACGTGAAGAAGAAGAAGACGTTGTGGAAAGATTCAGACCTAATTTAAGTTATCAGCCCAAAAAATCGCTAAATATCGCTAAAAATCGCTAAATATCAGAAAATATCGCTAAAAATCGCTAAAAATCGGAAAATATCGCCGATAATATCGTTCCCGATATTTGAGTTCCGATTTTTTTTGGAGCGATATCCGATATATCGCCGATATATCGACGATATATCGCGATTTTAACAGCATAGTTCGTGAATTAGCACCACCAAACCAAATACCCATTCATTTGTCAAATAAGATAATTCTCCTGGATTGCTTCTTTTCATTTAGGCCAATTTTCTCTTTATTGACATTCTTCAACCGAGCATGGTTCAATGTCATTGCACTTATCTCATAAGCAAGCGAATATATCATCAATGAGTATGCATGATATGTCCATTGACTCATTTGCACTTTCATAATTCATTTGGGATTTCTTTGATCTCTAGAATCAATATTAACTTCGGAGCGTCGTCCAGTAATGATTCATAGACATAGTTATAAAAAGAGACAATCTCATGAGTGTATTAATAATAAATGGTTGTGTCTTACTCTTCTTTTCCTTTAGATGAGTATCTATCGAACCAAGTAGCTTCTATAAAACTTACAATCAAATCATTTGCAGTTCTATCAAACCATGGAAGATGACCAAATAATCTTGCTTCTCTATCAGTCATTGGATTGTAAGGTCTAACATCACAACTAAACTTTGAATTCATAAAGTTTCTGAATACAGACAGATCTCAAAAAATAATACTTAATCCTCTGACCTTTCTGTTTTGAAACAACCCAGACTGTAACAAATATTGCCTTTCCTGAAATAATAAGTCTACTGCTTCTCCATCAATCTGAATCATCATAATCATCATGTCTTCTTTTTCTAGTTTGAGCTTGAGCTTTGCATGATTCAGAATGATATTTTGACACATCAACGTTCTTTTCTTTTACCAAATCCTTTAAATCCTCCATTTGATCTTGCATCTCATCAAATTGCACATCAATATACATACTTCTTAAAGGTTGAGGGTTTATATATGCAAGCATTGGCATAGAAGGGATATGATTTTGAGTTGAATCTTCTGTGGAAGCAGGAGCAGTTGGAACATGACTTGTTTCAGAAGTTTGAATAGGCTTGATGAAGGATTCTCAAAAGAACTCTGAATGGATTTCTGAAAGCTCATGAAATCTGATTTTAATACTCCTTCTTTAGACTTAGGCATAGCTTTGAGAATTTCATCCAAGTAAGCTCTGTTGACCTTCTCTGTCTTAACTTTTTCAACTTCCTTCTTGAACCAACAAAACTAACCCATTTATTCCATTCAATTTCTCATTCACTCTGTCATCCAAATTTTCTACATTTTCCTTCAATAACTTTGTTTGATTGGAACCAACTGTTAATTCATTGATTTTAGATTGAATCTTTTCAAATTCACATTTACAAAAATTACTAAAGAACTAAATTCAACTTTAGTAACTAGAGATGGTGATAACCCTAAGTCAACAAATGAATTGGAATTGTTTATGTAGTTGCCCCATTGATAAAACATATTCATCTTGTACAACATATGTACTTATAGCTGGAGCTTTTGAAATATTCACCAAAGTGGGACTTCCATCCAATTCTTGAACTTTCAAATTTGGAATATCTACGGATGTTGTGACAGTTTGACAAACAAATTGTGATAGTAAGCTACTATGGCTTGTGCTTGTGTGAACAGGAACATCATCTTGTGAGGCTCAAATAGAGATTCATTTACAGGGACCTCTAACTCAATATACTCATAGAAGAAAGGTTGAGGAGGGGACATATGTTCCTCTTGTTCAATATCCATCATCTCCGAATGAGGTAAGGATAGACTATGTGCTGCTTGTTCAGTGGAAGTGGAATAACAAGTTGTTGAGTGGATGGGTGGGGTAACTTCAAGAGTTGGGATAGGCTCACTCCATTGTTCAATGTTGACAACCAAAGAGTGTGGTTCAACAGTAGACGTGGCTGCCCGACTTAGAACTGGCTGTGTAAAAATCTCATATTCTTTTATCCCTAATCTCACACCCTCTAGATTTTGAATTTGCTCACTTCTACCCTCTCTCTCAATTACATTTTCCCCCTCTTCTCTCTAAGGTTGCTCATGTTGAGCTTCCTCCCCCACTCTTCTGTTATCTGACCCCTCACCTTTCTCTATCTGGGGTGGGACTTTGCCCATATGAAATATAAGATCTTAAAGCTGTGAAAAGTACCTTATGGTTTGGGAATTGAACCAAAGGTGTTGATAGCCTTAAAGAATCCATATAGCAACGAGGTGCTACCTTGTCTTCCAACCTTTTATCAATTGAGTCATCTTCCTGTAGGATATGATGTATGATCATTTTCCAGAATCTGGTATATACTTGGTTGTAATAGCCAAGTTTTCTCTTAATTCCTCCCACAACAGAAAGCCATAATCCTAGTGTTTGCACTTTGCTATCCCTTGGAAAATAGTAAGAAGTCTGAGACTACCTTGATCTTGACCTCCAGTTTTGCAAGTCAAACATCTGTTGATAATAGAAAAGAGACAATACCAAACAGGTGGTAAGTTCTTTCTTCTGAATTGGCTGGTAGTAGGAAACTTTCCCAAATAACCCATCTCAACTATATCTTTGATCAACTTTACAGAGTGAGGTCAAAATCAATCTTTCCTTGAACTTCATTTCTTTGTGGCAATCCAACAATTTCCAATAAATTTCACCAAATCAATTGAAATTGATCTTCCAGAAACCTTGGATTCTGAACATCTGGTAGAATTTTTAAACACCGAATTGTGCCACCACTGTTGAAGACATTGATATGGTATTGACTCTTGATCATAAAATAATCTTTATGCATGGTTTTTGAATATTTCAACAACAATTTGATGTTCAGACTTGAATTTCTTGGATTTGAGTTTTACAGCACAAATGTTGATTTCTGGTTACACATAATCTCGTTTAGGGATTTCATTGTTGATAGACTGAACAACGGTTCTAGATGCAACTTCACTAGGTATAAGACTTACATAAATGTTTTCTTCACGATGTGATTGTGAGGGAAACATCATTCGTGGCAATAGATTCAGAACTTGATTCGAACTGAGGTTTCCTTTTTAAGATTTTGACATTGCAAAGAGATCATAAGCACAATCAATTTAGGTTTCACTAGCACAAAAATTTGAAATTGCACAAAGTACATCGCTTAGAATATTAGGGTTTGGAAAAGTTTGAATGAAGGAATTATGGACAATTCTAATCCCATTCTGATATGAGTAATTTGAAAGGTTTGTTCCTACATGTCTAAAAGTTGACTGTTAATGATATATAAGATTTAAAAGATTATCTCAAACGGGTAAATTACCATCGAAAGGTTTTTACTTTTTGGTCACATAAAATCCTGACATGTGGCAATTGATGATTAAGAGTCATAAGAACTATTAATCCATATAAGAATCTTTGCAAAGAAACTCTTAAGATTTGCCGAGTCATAATTCTGAAAGAATGAATCCAAATGTCTAAAGTAGAAGGTCCAGACATCTGAACCTTTGAATCTAAACTTTCGGGTCCTCTAGATAAGCTTGATCATGAACAAAATAGTTTAATATCCAACTTCGGATCAAAGAAGTGGTTTGAACAATTTGAAAACAGTTTATCAAACTTAGAAGTTGTTGTTCTTCTAAGTGATTTGAAAATTCATAGACAACATACCTTCAGAGTTTTGAGAAATCTGAACTAGTCTACTCAAATATATCATGAGAGTAAAACTATATCAGACTTAGCCCTTCCTCATAATTTGCTCATAACAAGATTTTTAACAAATAAGAACAAGATCAAATGTAATACAGTAATCAACAAATGTTGATAGTACTCAGAATATGAACACAACATGAGACCAAGTAGCCATTATGTCAATGATTCATAGAATGATTATAGGGTAAATATAGAGAGAGAAATATTATAATGTTTAACTGAACTAACTGTTTAAGCTCTCACATATATACCAAACAAACTCTCTACACTGTATAATACAAAGGAAACTTTAAAATCACATTACTGTAAAGTACAAACAAGTAAGAACAAGACACATGTACTAGTATGGTAGAGTCCCTAAGTACTATTACAAAACATAACTTTGTTAAGCACTAAATATGGATCAACACTTCAGACTTTCTTTAAGAACCTTAAGTCTTCAGCTTCAGTTCTCTGAACCTTCAGCCCCAGATCTCTGAGTTTAAGTCTGACTTCACTTCAGAGTTTTCAGCACTTGGAGTTTCTTTGAACCAACTTAAGATATGATCTTTCAATTATCAAAACCTTATCTGCACTTTAAGTTTATTCAGAAGAGAATTAAACTTGTTATAGACATCAGTGAGAGTTTCGTCTTGGTTGCATGCAAACAACTCACATTGTCTGATGAGACTGATCCTTTTGCTTTGCTAATCTTCAAGCATCTCTTCGTGTAGAACAATAAGAGTGTTCCACGTATCTATTGCTTTTGTAAAATTCATGTTAGAGTTGTAGACATCATTTGGAAGGGACATTACAATAATAGCTCTAGCTTTGGCATCAACTGCAACTTGCTTCTTATCATCTTCCATCCATAGATATGGAATTTTGATAATTTTGATAATTTTCCTTCCTGGTCCAATGCATGTTATTTTCATCTATATTACGAGGCAGAAAGATGGTAGAAACATATGGACCATTTTGAGAACATTTAGGATTTGGTTGTCAACTCCTTCAAGAAAGAGTGTCATCCGATTTTTCTAAAGAGAAAAATTATCCTTTTGATAACGAGGAGGTTTGGATAGGGAGCAATTATCATTGAATGTGAAGTCATTTTTGATGTTGCTTATGAGATTAAAAAACCCACTATGATATCACTTTAGTGGTTCTTGCTTGTTCTTTAAAGCTGATCTGGTGTTGTCTCGTTCTTTTAGTTTGTTGGTCCTGGAATATAATAACTTACATTGGATGTGTTTGTAGAGGAAGAGGGTTGAATAGAAGCACAACCAATTTTTACTTTTAATTATATATTTTGTATTAGAACAAATAATTACAAATTTGTTGCAGAAGCTAGGAAAGTAAGACATGTGATCGTAAACAATATGAATGGTGACAAATTTGCTAACAACTGAAAAAATGAGAAAGGAGGGTACTTTTTCATATATGAAGGACTAAGATAGTTTTTCATATAGTGACGTCGATTTTGTCTAAGAAAATATCACTCAGAAGTTCTTTCAAAACGGGTGCGTTGCAACATATAATAAGGGGATCTTTAATAGCCACCATTGCATTAAATATTGCATGCCAATTTTAATGCGTGTCTTTATCTGATTTGTTGATCCATGCATGCTTGTACTCTTCATTTTTGTTGATCCTCTCTCTCAGTGATTTGATGATAATCCCTTTTTCCTTTCGATGTATTTTAGTTTCTGTATTTTCAGTTTCAGCGATCAATACACTGAGTATGTTCAGTGATCGCTGAAGAACTCGCTTTGTAATTCATTCAGAGACAACAATACTTCAAGAAAACAACACTCAC
>NC_037534.1:12225950-12231996 GCF_001531365.2 Cynara cardunculus var. scolymus | reverse complement strand
ATATATATATACATATATATATATAAATGTATGTATACATATGTCGTCTTAGGGAACACCTTGAAAAACGTCATGACCTCATTGTAACTCATAAGGCTTGTGGCATCACCTTATCGCCACGCCATGCCTCGCGTCATTGAAAACCTTATCAAAAATACCCTTCTTGCTCCGTTAAATGATAATCTACCACGTTTCCATGGCCATGTTTCTAGGCTCTAGCTACCTGGCCATGTGGAATTGCTTGCTTTTTTATACACATACATTTAGTCGTATTGTATTACTTGCCCAATTTCTTTGGTTGTTGCTTCACGGCAGGGATCATAGCTTCTTCTGTTTGGATAGATACTTAATTTGGTTGCTTTTGAATGCTAGTCTATTTGACCCAACTCTAACTCCAACTCCATTTAAACTTGATCATTTGTATTTAGTCCACTTTCTTCAACCAATTGTTTGTACCACTTTTCTTTTTAATTATTTGGTCTAGCTTCCAATTTCGATCCATAATCCATCATTTCATTGAATAAATCCTATAAAATAACTTGTAAAAACAATAAAAATACCCAACTACCCCGGCCAGAATTAAGTAGAAACAAATAAAAACCATATCTAAATGATTAAAGTAGACGGAAAATGCATTCTTAAACTAATATAAATGTATGCACAAAATGCAAATAACAAACAATGAACACCTCACTCAAATTATTAAAGACATGGGGACTAAGATAACCAAACGTGAACATGGGTTTGTTCTTATAACACCCAGACTTTCTATTTAACTTTAAGGTTAGAATTCATCCCTAAGATCACCTTTTTGTCTTAAATCTAAATATCCTTGAGTATTTTATAAGCAGTTCGTTTGGGGGTGGTTAGGACTCAAAGAAAATGAAGTTTAGGAAGGAAAACAGTGTAAAACGTGGGTATCAAGCGACCTAAGCCATAAGAAAATCGCCTTAGGGTCTGTTTAGCTGACTTAGGAACCGCACCGGCGGCTTTGGTGCGGTCTAACCCGCATCAAGGTCGTGCTAGACACTATTTGCGCATGACCTGAAGGGTGCGGACGGCTTTAGTCCCACCTAACCCGCATCAGGGTCAGGCTAGACACTGTTTATGTGTGAACTGAAGGGCGCGGGCGACTTCCATACGTCCTACACTGCATCGAGGTCGCGTGAGTCACCTGTTGGTGGCTTAAACCTGATTTTGGCAAGTTTTTCCTCATGTTTCTCCATACTCCTTCTCTCTCACTTCATTTAAACCACCAAGAACCCTAGGTCCAATCTTGGGTGCATTTAAGGAGCATTTATTGGTAGTTATCTTCAAGCTTCAAGAGTTATCTTGTGAAACCAAGATCTACACATCCACTTCATCATTTTGCTAGGTTTTGGGTTTTCCTCCAAAACCTAATTTGTGAGTTCATTCTTTACTTTTACAAAACCATATATATGTTAGAATGTTAAAATGATGTATTTTATTTCCTCTAAGTTTTCATTTCAAGTATTTATGCATTTGGATGATTTTGACCATATAAGTCAAACTTTGGTATATTGGAGATTTTGATGAAACAAGTGTAAGGAATGGTTTAAAACCTTTGGGAAATGAATATTTCTAAGTATTACTGGATTTGGAACTTAAAACTCTAATGTTCTTATATTTGGAATTTTGTCAACAAAATGAAAATTTATCACTTGACAGGCTTTTGTACATAAGATTACCTATAATGGGTAAAGTTTGATATATCTAGTATAGATATAAATTTATGAGTAGAATGCAATGGATCCATAGACTTAAAAGTTTGTTTTTAATGAGTATGTAGGGATGTTATTCCCTAGTTGTAACTTGAAATAGGCATTAGTCCTTGTATGCAACAAGATGTGGAATTTTAGAGTCGCGCATCGGCCAATGACCACATAATGTAGTTCTAAGTGAATTAGCTATTAGATATTTCATGGTAAGGCTTATATGGTTGAAGTTGGGAATTCCACAAGCAAAAGACTTACTTTAGCTTGTCAATTCATTAAACTATAAGACCTGGAGGGGTTGATCTTAATGATTGATTATTCGTCAGTGATGCTTATAAAAGATTGAATTAATGACTTACTTATGTATTCCTTCATGATCAATGGTAATGGGGTCTCCCCCGTCATCTCATGATATTTTATGCCCTTCCAAGATTAAATATGAGTTAGTTGTACACAATAATTGATCAAAGCTATATTTTCCATTTTACTATTTCATTGCTTTAATCAATAACAATATGTTCTCAATAGGTGTTAAGCCAAACACTTTTTTTTCAAATGACATATATATCTGGTTCTCTCAGCGTTGGGGCTTCGAAGTCTTGAGCGGAGTGACTTGATCTCAATAGAGGCACTTTTTGGGATTGATAGTTTTGAAAAATTGGGCGTTATATTTTGACATAATCTGAACTTAAAATAGTTTAGATTAGTAGGTTGCTATTTATCTTCTATTTCTTTGGATTGTAAACGCTTCACAATTTCCCCTTCTTGGGTGATTTTATTTATATAAGTGTTTAATCTGTACCAGTTTTTGTGGTTTAAATTACTCCTATTTTAGGGGTGTTACTGTTCTATCACATATATGCAGTTAATTAAAATTCTAAGGGGGCATATGCGAGCTCAATAAGGTTGTTACACCTCACCTGATCGGACTTAGGTATTGCATCAAAGTGACTATAGTTGTTGGTTCCAAATTGAAGGAAGAGATTGAGGGATATTATGGGTCACACAAGTTCAAGATGAGCTAAGAAAACTTAAGCTAGGTCATGAGAGAACTAATGGCTCATAGATAGGATATGTACTTCTATTTCTATTTATTTTTTTTCTAAATTGTTGTCTTCTAAAACAAAAGAATGTTTAAAAATGAAACCTAAAAGATCGAAAATATGGGTTATGTAATAATGAGTTCATTGAACTACTCATATATTCATTCATGTTATTTAAATTCCATTTATGTATGTACTAAAAATTTCTCATATGTTTGTATTTGTTAGTATAGGTCTTGGCATCTTGTTATCCTCAAATAAAGGGAGCATGTGATATATTAGATTTGATGATTGACAACCAACTTATAAACATTTAGTCAATTGGGTTAGTTTTAGAGTAAGCGCTTGGAGCTATTAATTGTTGTTGGTATCAACAACTAAAGAAGCAAGCAAAAGAACCCAATGACCAAGCTACTAAGACTGGTTAGTTGGTGAAGGTATGGGATATGGAACTGAGAAGTTGTGCACCTAAAAAAAGGTCAGTGGTTGAGCAACGAATCACCTAACGAGGATTTCAGTTGGAAGATGTCGACAATCAAAAGGCCAAAACCATAATATGTTGAGAAAGTCTTCGACTAAACGGACAAGTCCTCAACAGTTAGTACCTAACCACTTGAATTCCATCTTCAATAGATAAAAGGACAACAAGTCCTCTAACAAACCTGAAAATATGCATGTCGAAAAAAAAAGAACTTGGAGCACAGAAGACTTAAAGGAATGGCAAATGCAACATCCAACGTAATCTTTTGATCGTCCAACAAAGCTGGTGGACTTCAGCCACGTGGCATACTTTTCTCATTTATGAAGGTATACATACCAATATCTTTAGCAAAGGGAATGCAACAGTGTGAATATGGTCATGTACAAGCATTCAAACCAACTCATTGTGCATCCAAATGTTCAAAGCATCAACCTATATGAGTATTCTCAAGTTCTAACGATAGTCATATGGTTTATGGATAGAAAATTATTAGGGTGAGTAAGATATAGTGTAAGAGCGAACTCGATGAACATTTGTCAATGGTAAAATTTATTTGAGGGTTTAATCATTTGTTTATTTTGTATGTTATTTGGAAACCGATTATTTATTTGTAAAGTTGGAACTTAGAAGTTYATAACGAAACTAATGTATTTAACCCGCTTATTTTACCTTTYGTATTTTGATATTGTTAATCCATCGAGGACCAAGAGGAAACAATATCTCTCTGACTATGTGACATACAATTAGAAGTATAGTTCTTTATTTATCGAATTCCTGGTCAATTAACAATTGAAAACTTTTGGTTCAGGTCGTCTAAAGAATTCTTCACCGTGTTGAATTAAGTGATTTAAGATCACAGCGTCATTTAAGATTTTTGACCCTCTCTCTCAATATAAACTTTTGTACCTTACCAGTTGAATTTCNCGTTAGTACCACCAACTATAGCCATGCCCCACGAGAAGCACCATCCATTACAATGAAACATAGGCAATGACCAAAGGTATGTAGGCATCTCTCGCACACCATGTATGAACATTGTGGCAAGGGAGTTWAGATAAGCGCCTCGGTGGCTAWAAACCACCCCTTTTGGACTTGATGTGGTTCCAGATGTATAGTTTAAACTGATGGGATCACATTCATCATGAGRCCGAACTACAGAGAATTCAATAACTCCACTCTCTACAAGGCTCTCGTAATCATATTTATGGGTAAGGGTCAAGGAGGACTTGTAGTTGGGTTCAGATATTATGAAAAGGCGAGGGGCTTTTGAGTGTGTGTTGTTGAGAAGACTGAGAGCGTCCTTAGCAATTTGCAATAGTTGGTAGTCGACAAAGAGAATTTTGGCTTCTGAGTGCTCGAGAAGTTTCGAGATCATACTTGGATTCAGACGTGTGTTGAGAGGACAAATGATAGCTCCAGCCATGGGAATTGCGAAATGAAGTTCTTGCGCTGCTGGGATATTTGGGGCTAGTGTCGCTACCTACATCCGTAACTTTTATTTTAGGAACCAATATGAAGGTGACATAATAAACCAACAATTATGACACCTCTGTGAACGTTTTTAACGTATTTTGAACCAACAATTAATTATGCTTTTAACGTCATTTGAACCAACGTTAACTTTTATAGCTTTTTGAATGGTTAAAAGCCTTAAAAATGATGAGATTAATTAAATGGAACCCTAATTAAAAACCAATCACGCTGAGATTAAATCAAGTGGCTGTATTATTGCCATCTATAGAGTGTTATTTATTGAGAATAAGTGGGTGTTTAAGAGTTTGAATATGTTGATCATTAGACCGTTATTTGGTAGTCTACCTCAAACATTTTTTAGGTATTCAATTTTGCCTCTGGGAGGGTATGCCTTCTTTATTTTTGTAYGTTTCTCGAGTTTTTCTAACAACAAAATTTTCGCGGGTTTTGTCACTTTTATCAAAAAATAAAAATAAAGTTGTTTGGACGGGCATRAACGAAATAAACGTAAATACTTACAACGTCACCACGAGAAACCCCTAAGCGGTTAAGAGCAGATGCAAGCTTAAGACACCTATGATGTGTTTCTTCCCATGTGTACTTGATGGACCCATAAATCATGGATGTCCGGTTTCTATAAACTTCAGCCGCTCGCTCCAAGAAGCTAATGGGTGATAAAGGAACGTAATTAACTGAGCCTCGGACCACACCCTCCGGCGGTTTCCATGAATCCTGGTTCAGTGATCTCTCCCTAGATTCAACCAAGTGAGTCTCTTGGGGAGAATTCTGACATTGAACCTTGCAATAACGGTTTGCGGCAGTGAGGGAACCCTGGTGAAACCTGGCATATGACTTCTTGAAGATCTTGTTCACGTTTATGGTGGTAGCCTGGTAAGAGGAAAACTGTTTTGGATTAATGTGGTATGTGTCATATGTAGACTGTAGTAGCTGTAATCAAATTAATTTTGAAAATCCCTAATAACATGCACTCTTTTTCTAAGCAAATGGCGAGTCCGCAAACGAAGACAAGGTTTATAACTCGAAAGGGAAAATAAAAGAAGAGTTAGCAACACTGAAACACAATTATCTTCATACCTGATTCTCATATGCATACAAGCCATTATAGTTTAAGGTTGTGACCATCATACCTGCATGATTTGATTGATCATCATACCATGAAGATCATCTTATTCAACAAAATATTAAATAGGAAATCCAAATCTTGCGTTGCAGAATTTTATTAATGAACACTTGACTTATAAATCGGCTATGATAGTTATGGAAACTATATAAATATATACATAATTATCCCC
>NC_037534.1:12222781-12224014 GCF_001531365.2 Cynara cardunculus var. scolymus | reverse complement strand
ATATTCAATATGCTTTCTTTAATTTTGCAAATGGAAATGTTGTATCCAGAGCTTGTATTTATATGCAAGTTATTAGTTTCCCAAAGACCATATTGTTGACGTGTTTCKTATGATAAGTTTGAACTTTAAGAACTCATTAATACAATTAATAAGCCGCCTCGTTTATAACTTTAATTTTTAGAGTTATTCATTTTACAAAAAAAATGATTTTTATCCGCAAAAGTCAATCACTCAGAACATACAATGGTTAAAGTCGAATACAATGTTTCTCAAAAAAATACCAACAGATCACCCAGAAAATACCTGGGTAATCTGTCACTTGTTTGTGTTTCCCACCAGCTTTTGTGACGATTTTGTGAGGAATCACCCCTTCAGCGACGAATTTTCCAGGAAAAGATCCATAGGTAAAAGTCTTCCATTTTAGTAGTGTAACTAGGGATTATTGATATGAAGTTGTTGCTTATTATAGTACTTGAACATTTTTTATGTTAGTGTATTCATTGATATTTTTATTAACCTCGATATCGAACCTGCTATACGAACCGATTAATCCCAGGGTGACTACCTGCTTTGCAGATAGCCCAGAGTCAGGGCCGGTCCTAAGATTTTTTATGCCCTGTGCGAAAATAATAAAAAATGTCCCTAAGTCTATTTTTTTAAGCAAGTTAAACAAAGAAACATGCGATTTTTTAAAGAGTTTAGAACTTATTCAAGCTAATTGTCTCATCCCTATGTTGATTTTTATTAATTATAATAAAAAATACAAGGGGGGGGGGGGAATAAAAACCAAAACCTCTAATAGAAAATATAGAATGATAAAATGATAAATCTTGGATTAAGATCATGTTTCCTTCTTTTCCAGTTTTCCCTTTTCTAAATTGAAATTAGCAAAATAGAAACTTTATTTCAATATATGGACTATAACTAGTTTTTAACTAAAATGGTAAATTACATCCAAATTACAGTCATAATAAACAAAAAGTAAAACTCAAAAGTTACAGGTCTAACGACTAAAAGCTAAGGGTCTATATGTTWGCAACTTAATAAGCTTAATGGAAYTAACAACTYATTYGCTCAACTATGAATGACTGTTTCGTAGTGGCTTAATGATATAAAAAGTAACTTATTCATYAAGCTTCTAAAGGGAGCTTTATATAGAAAGCCAACTTTTCTTTTTTCTAAACATGTCCCTTCCAACTAAAAAAACTCTCCTTACATCTACGAAAAAACTCT
>NC_037534.1:12219615-12222766 GCF_001531365.2 Cynara cardunculus var. scolymus | reverse complement strand
GCCCCTAAATCTAATGCGGTAATGCCAAACTTCAAAGTAAACAAAAGTCAAAAGACAATAATAAATTGTAAATTCATAATCTATGAATCTGTTCATTACAAAGAACAAGTGCCCAATAATTAAGACAATATCACAATATGTTGTTAATATTGTGCAGTGTGCTCCAGCTATGTTGATACAGTGATGCGTTCATGTGCATCGAAAATTTCAATTCTCAGATATTTCAATATGCAAGAGGAAGACTCATTATCAAAATGACAAAAGCCCCTTCGCTTAGCCTAGTAGGTCAGTAACCCACACAACCACATGACCCAACTTTATAATAATCAGTTAGAAATTTAGATTTTTTTTGCAAAAAAATTTAAATATTCATAAATCATAATATGAATCACACAACAACTTGATAAGTTCAATCAACAGTAGAAATCAGTCGTTCGAGATTTCCATCTTTGATTTCTTGAATCTAATTTCATGATCGTTAATCGGCTGGAAAGAGATTTCCATGCCTTGAAAATCGAATAGTCGAACTTTGAAAAACAATAGAAATTAGATTGAGTTGTTGGAATGATGGCTTAAACCAATTCACGATGTGCATTCAATATTCATCACTACTAGGCCGAAGGCCTGTTTTTTTAGTTAAAACTCAGTTGTTCAATTCCCAAATTATTAAACCCACTAATAGATGACAACTTGATGCCCCTTTAGGCTTTGATGCCCTGTGCGACCGCACGGGCTGCACATGGCCAGGGCCGGCCCTGCCTAGAGTCATCGTATTTGAATCTTCGTGGCCACAAGGGGATTTTTATTGGTCCTTGGATTTGAATCTAGGACCTCTAGGTACTTTTGACCTTTGAAGTCAAGCTCAAACCAATCAGACACCATCCTTGTGGTTATATTCATTGAAATTTTCAATTAAAATGTAAGGTTTTCTATATACGTAGACAAAATGATGGTATTTGWTAAAGGAAATTGAGTGGGAGGATGTCTTTTTGAGTTTTGTGTTAGTTTTTAAAGTGAAAATATGTTGAAATCAGGAATATTGTGTTAGTACTAAATACAAGATGTTAGTCAATAGCCAAGCCACAACATTTGCAGAAAAAAGTCGAAGGGTGGTGATGATATTGGTTGCTATCGACGGTAGAAGGAGAGGAAGACCTTATCGAGAATAGCATAAAGAAGAGAAAGTTACTATCGTGAGCGTAACGTGTTAATTTTCTCTTTGAGACAGACAGTTCGTAAGGTTTACCTATTGATTGAGAAAAATATATGCGGAGTATTATTGGATCTTGAATTCCTATTCCAGTAAATCCTTGAGGTGAAGTGGTAAAAGTTAAAAGGAACCTATCAAGCATGAAAAAGAACACAACAAAGACCATCAAAGATAGAGAACATTTATATTAGTTTTTAATGTATTTCTTAACTTTATTGATAAGTTGGAAATAACGAGACAAAAAAAAAAAAAAATAGGTTCCCGATGAAAAAAATGGGATTTGAGAGGATCTAGAATCCATGTCACTAAGCGGTGGCGTTGTAATCGGCCACAAATAGCTTGCTCTTTTTTTTTTTTTTTTTTTGGGATTTGAGAGGATCTAGAATCCATGTCACTAAGCGGTGGCGTTGTAATCGGCCACAAATAGCTTGCTCTTTTTTTTTTTTTTTTTTTGCTATTATATAATCATTATTATTATGATAAAAAAACATAAAAATAACAAAAAAGCATTGTTTGGTAACTATAATATAGATTTTTTTTAGCTTTTCTCAACTTGTTTGAATTGTCATAAGCTAATTTATTACTCAGATAACCATCTTATACTATACAATTCACATTTTCACTACTAATCAAACTATGAACGTCTTTGTTTAAAATAGCGTTTCAATAAGTTACGATTGATATTTACCCTTTCTTCCAATTATATCTTTGAGTAGCATTTGATTATTATTATAATTAATCATATTAATTATTAATATTATTATTCAATAGATTAGTGCATAAAGAATCAAATATAATTAACAATCTAAAAATTAAAATTNGTGGCGATGGTATTGGTTGCAATCGAGGGTAGAAGGAGAGGAAGACCTTATCGAGAATAGCATAAAGAAGAGAAGGTTACTAAACCACAAGGATTGTGCCTGATTGGTTTGAGCATGACTCCAAAGGTCAAAAGTACCTGGAGGTCTCAGGTTCAAATCTAATGAGAAATAAAAATTTCTTGTGGCCACGGAAGTTCAAATGCAGTGACTTCAAAAGAGAAGGTTACTATCGTGAGCGTTACATGTTAATTTTTTGTTAGAGTCAGACACTTTGTAAGGTTTACCTATTGATTGAGAAAAATATATGCGATTATTTTTGTATCTTGAATTCCTTTTCCAGTAAATCCTGGAGGTGAAGTGGTAAAAGTTAAAAGGAACCTATCAAGCATGGAAAAGAACACAACAAAGACCAGCAAAGATAGAGAACATTTATTAGTTTTTAATGTATTTCTTAACTTTATTGATGTGAAAATATACATAAGACACAAAAAAAGGTTTTTATTTATGCTTTTATTTGATAAGGTGGATGTGACGAAACAAAAAAAAATACAAAAAATAGGTTTTTATAAGAACTTGTATATTGTAGAATTCACCCGATGAAAAAATGGGATTTGAGAGGATGTAGAATCCATGTCAGTAAGCGTAGCGTTGTAATCGGCCACAAATAGCTTGCTCTTTTTATTTATTTATAATTATTTGTTATTATATAATAATTATTATTATGATAAAAAAACATAAAAATAATATAATAATTATTATTATGATAAAAAAAACATAAAAATAACAAAAAGGCATTGTTTGGTAACTATAATGTAGTTTATTTTTTGAGTTTTTCTCGACTTGTTTGGATTGCCATAAGTTAATTAATAAGCTAATTTGTTACTCAGATAACCATTTTATACGATACAATTCACATTTTCACTACTAATCAAACCATGAACGTCCTTGTTTGGAGTAGCATTTCAATAAATTACGGTGGATATTTACCCTTTCTTCCAATTATATCTTTGAGTAGCATTTGATTATTATTATTAATCATATTAATTATTAATATTATTATTTAATAGATTAGTGCATAAAGAATCAAATATAACAATCTAAATACAATGATAAGTTAGAT
>NC_037534.1:12214242-12218765 GCF_001531365.2 Cynara cardunculus var. scolymus | reverse complement strand
AAGCATACAAGGGTAGTAACACTCCTATTATTTCTATATATGATATAAATAATTAAAATGTAAATAATATAAATRCAATAATTTTTTTGAACAACTAATGACGATGATAATATAAATAATAGTATTTAATATGATAAAATTATAAATAATACTAAATGATAATAGTATAAATAAAACATAATATTATTAATATTYAATAAATATAGCACTATAGTCAAGGGCAGCGAAGGATACGTAATCTTAGTGACTAGGATCAGATTTAGGGAGTGTCAAGAAATTATGAAACCAAACAACTAATTTGAACCAAAATAGTTTTGAGATATTTAGTTTTCAGGTAATTAAACAGTTCAGTTAACTGATAATATATCTTATTTGATTAAGCCGTACAATTATAACTTACTAGAAATCTTGATTTGGTATTTTGGTTAATGTTTCTTTCTTTTTGTCGAATGCATGAACACRAGAATAAATGTATGTATAAGAAGCTAGAGAAAGAGGTATTAAATTCGAGGTCTAAGTCAAAATTTATGGGTGTAGTCTACTGTCTAGTGGGGAGAGTCTAAAAGAGGATGTGTCGTAAACACGACCATATTTTTTTTATTAACCTAGATATCCACCCGTTATGTGAGTCGACTAATTCCAGAGTGACCACCTGCTTTGCAGATAGTCCGGAGTCATCGTATTTGAACCTCCGTGGCCACAAGAGGATTTTTATTCCTTCTTGGATTTGAACTTGAGACCTCCTGATACTTTTGACCTTTGGAGCCAAGCTCAAACCAATCAGACACTACCCTTGTGGTTTTGTTCGACCATATTACCTATTTTATTTGGAGGTTTTAAGCTCCATATCAAATTCATTTTCATTTTATGCATCAACCACGTTGTTACTTTATCCTACTATGTTTTAAATGTACTTTTCAATTTAGAAGTGAAGTGAGAAACAAAATACATGTTTACCTATATTTCGGAAATCCCATAAAGTTATAATAATTTTTTGAGCAAAATATATGGAAATGGGACGTAATTTCATGAASTTTAACCCAAGGATGATGCATGATTGGTGAAAGACCCTATGAAGCTTCACTGTTTCCTGGGATTGGCTTTGGGCCTTTCGTGCGCAACTTAGGTGGAAGGTGAAGAAGGCCTCCTTCCGGAGGTGCTCCAAAGGCCAAAAGTGCATGGGAAGTCTCAGATTCAAATCGAAGAAGAAATAAAAATTCTCTTATGGTCACGGAGGTTCGAATGAGATGACTATGGGCTACCACCAAAGCAGGTGGACATCCTAAAATTAGTCGACTCGTATAACGGATTGGATATCCAGGCTAATAAAAAAAATTCATGAAGTTGTTATATTATAGAACATATTCAAAATAGCACATTTATAGATAGATTTATATTGAAATTTTATATTTTGAAAACTTCTAAAAATTGTTTTAGGGGTCGTTTACCGAACGCTTATCCRTTAAATGTWTAGCRACAATAAACATTCCTCACTTATCATGTAACTTTCTCATTCGGTCTCGGTCATTAGGGTTTTATTATTATTAAAAATCATTGGGTTTTTGTAATTAAAAAGTTTAATTAAATATCTTTTTTAAGCTAAATCAAAGTTCTTATAAAAATCGACTGGTGTTAATGCTGTAAGTGTGGCTCCGCCACCGTGTCAATCACTGAGAATGACCTAAACCAAGAATATTACCTGATAATTTACGGGTGATGTCTCTTACTAATAAATATTTACAAGGTAAACGTTTAATAAACGACCTCTTAAACGTATTTTTAGAAGTTTTCAAAATATAAAATTTCAATTTAGATCCATCTATAAATCTGTTTTTTAATATGTTCCACAAGATAACAACTTCATGAARTCACTACCATACACGCAACATTTCCGACGGTTTCATCTGACGGAAAAATAGGCGTCAGTGATTWTTTTTCCGGCGAATTTACCGGCGGCTTTTCTCTTTTCCGGCAAATTACGGCCGCCAGAAATTTTACCCCGATGTATTTAAAATTTCTTGATTAAATAAAAAAAAATATTAATTTGTGAAAAAAGTGAATTAAATTACCGGCAGAAATATCTGCCCTGAAATCCGCCGGTAAATTTATCCGCAAAATTGGTTTTATTTTTAAAATAATTATTTTTTCTTTAAATATTTCCTGTGGATACAAATCCGTCGGAATTCCGTCGGAAAATTATTTTATCTTTAAAGTAATTGTTTTTATTCTTTATATATTTTAATCCTTTCCTGAAGATATATCCGCCGGTAATCTGTCGGAAATTTATAAAATTATTAATTTTAAAATATTTTTCTAATAAATATTTAAAACGTGTATTTAAACCTATAAATATGTTAAAATATTAAAAAAACTAAAAGGATGAAATGCWGCTAAATATCATACATTAAACTAAACAACAATTATCCCCACCAATTAAAGTAGCACACAACTGTTCCAAACAAAAACTAAATTGTTCTAAACAAATAGACGATATTCAATTCAATGGTGGGGGGAATGCTGAGATTAACCGAGTTGTCTGACCAAAGCAGTCATATCTTGAAGTTGTTTATTTTGTCGCTCCTTCTTCTCCCGTCATCGCTCGTCCTCCACCCGTCCTCGCTCCTCCTCCATCCGCCRTCGCTCCTCCTCCTCCGTCCGTCGGTGATTTTCTTCCTGTAAATTTCTAAGTTCGGTCCTTAAGGCTTCAATTTCCTATAAAATAAAAAAAAAATATTATAATATTTAATATGAATTATAAACTAAATCGATAAACATTATCAAAGGAAAAAAGAGGCATATACCCGACTCTCTGAAGACGATGGACCACCTTGTGTGTAGTTCCCGTCAAGACCCAATTGGGATCCTGGTTGTACCCAAACCCAAATAGACGACATTTTTTGCTTTCACCAAACGCCTGCTCCCACAACTCTTTATCAACTAAATGATAAGTGGAGGGATTATCATCATATCTTTGGGTGAGACCCGTTGAATAGTCATCCTATATATGGTTTAAAAAAGATTACAAGTCAATTTTGAYTGYATGACGGCTGTAAATGGGACTTTTCTAGACAAAACAATAGTGATACATACGAAATTTGTAGCCAAAACAATCCTAACGTTTGCTCAACAAATGACAACACAAATTAAATATTGATACATACGAAATTTATAACTTAAACAATCCTAATATTTGCCCAACAAATGGCAACCGAAACTAGATTTTAATTTAAACGACTCAAACGTTTGCCCAACCTAGATAGATAGTTATGTATCCAATTATAAACATTAAAATAGATGGATACTTACCATGATCTGGCTACACTTAGAGGTCACGTACCTCCTAGAATCTGTAGATACGACATCTCTACTCGACCTCTTCTTATACGTATAATCAAACAATTCCACAATGGTCGGTCAAATAATACGAACTTGTGTTAATTATGTGTCTACAAAGGTCAAATAATACGAACATCTGTTAATTATAACATATTAAAAATCAAGCTACTAAATTAATGGGTTTTAGGTCCTACCAGACGAGTACCATGCTCCGACAATGGGATCAATCCACAAGTGTGTTGCGCAACTTGGCTATTACGGTTCTCACGTGCCACAACGGAAASAGCCTTCCAATTGTTATTGTTTCAACAATCGACCATCTGGCTCCATACATCTGAAGATATCCAGCTGAGAGGAAGTTCTTCAACACACTCATATCCCGATATGGGTCGGTTTCATCGTATTGAGGATACTCATTCCTCTTTGCCTTTTCCAAAGCTTTCTTCCTCGCGGCACTCAAGTTGTCATTATATGGCTTGGCCGAATTTCTCTTCCATGTCTCTAGGATCTGGGCGTCCAAAGCCAAATCCCAAGTGTAGTAGTCATGTACGTAAAAGTTTAGTCGATTCTTAGGTTCAAAATAATAGCAAAAATATAACAAGTTGAATATATACCACGAACCTAGAACTACTCCCACATTYGGCGTCTCACGTCCCTTGGGATTTTTCCCAACTAATCCATGGGGCATCAAGTAGCTCTCGGTTGATCTTGGTGATCCGATGGATCACTCTGGTGTCATTAAAACTATATAAATGAATTGAAACATCAATACAAAAAATAATTATTTTTATCAATTAAAATATATATAAATGTATTTACTCTTTGTTGCGGATGCTAATAATCGTCCGCTGTTGTGGAAGCGGCTTCTGAGCAGCGCTACCATGACCGCAGTCTATTTCCTCCGGGTGTGCCGAAGCACTACCCTGTACCGCTGCTAGGTGTCTTGCCACTACCTCGACCGGTAATCCGAGTATGCGGCAATGTCGGTTTATATAAAGTAACTTTAGAAAACATACAACAATAATTCAAGTATACAATAAAGATTTCACACAATAACAAATGTCGAACAATGGTTTAYTAAGATTTAAAAATGGAAACAATAAAGATTTAAAACAACTAGACTAAGTTTAGTAAGACTAAAATTAACATGAGAATTTAATCATCTGAGAAGTGATCAGACAAGTCAA
>NC_037534.1:12205141-12214142 GCF_001531365.2 Cynara cardunculus var. scolymus | reverse complement strand
ACCTGGAGGTCTCATCATCATTCGCTGAAGCTAGAGCAGTCTTCACACATATGTAGACAGGTTTGTAATCACTGAATACCGCTTCAGATCACGTACTTGCTAGTCTCTAATCTTCAGTTTCAGTCTTCGATGTTTGCTGAAGGTTCTTTGGTGTGAGTGTTGTCTTCTTGAAGTATTGTTGTCTCTGATGAATTTACAATGCACGTTCTTCAGCAATCACTGAACATACTCAGTGATGATCGCTGGAACTAAAAAATACAGAAACATAAATACAACATGTAAGGAAAAAAGGGATTATCATCAAATCACTGAGAGAGAGGATCAACATACATTATCCTTATTTTTTTTTTCTTTTAGCATTTCTCATCTTCTACACTTTTCTTCTTTCTCCTTTTTATAAACAAACTTTCTGGAGAATCTAAGATGAGAGATTATACATCAATGACATAAAAATGTCCTCAAAATGATGATAATCTATGATCTACAAACATTAGAACTCAAGAAAAGTTGGTAAAAGTGCTTGCATGTGGGTTTTTTTGTCCATAAAAAGAGTAAGTTTTGAACCTTCAAGTGTTTAAAACAAAATAAGTGTGCAACAGCACACTTGACAGTCGGTAAAACCTACTTTGGACGACCATATCTCTCTGGATATTCCTCCAAAATGGTTTATTTTTCTTCTAGAACTTATTTTAATGAGTTATCTTTCTAATGCAACCGGTCTCACTCAAAAATATTAAGTTTTGAGCCTTCAAGTTCTTGATACAAGATTATTGTGCAAAAAGAGCATTACTGACAGAATCTTGCATGCATTTTAAAACGGTCATATCTCTCCTTCAAACTCAATGAAAATGGGTGATTCTTTTTCTGGAAGTTAGCCTTATGTGTTAGCTTTAAACTAAAGTTAAAATCACTGAAACATGATGAGTTTAGACCCCCCAAATGATCGTCACTCAAAGAGTGTGCAATCTGTCTTGGGGACTGTGACACTCAAAGTGGTAAGGTAATGATGAGTGCCTTAAACCATCCAAAATTCTTGATATTTGGGAAAAATCTGTTTAACTCATTATTATTGATGTTATAAAATTTTGGACATAAAATGAGTTATGGAAGGTTCCTTTTGACAGTGATTTGTGGGACCAAAAATTCCAGAAACAGAATTTACATTCTGTCCAAATGGCAGTTTTATGTGCAAAGGACTTTGATTTTTAAAATGTATATAATTTATGGACTATTTTTTTAGAGGAAATAATATAAGTATCAACTTTAATTCATAAAAACTCATTGGCATTACATAAGATATAATTTGACTTTATCTTTATCGAGACCCGATAGGTGATCTAATTATTGGATTTCAGACTGTTTAGGAAGGTTAGGGCGGACGTTTAGCGCTTCAAACGTCATCAAGTTCTTGGATATTAATCAGCAAACTTGTGAGTATTCACGGTCCCACTTTTAATGTTTTTTGTTTATTTAAACTGGGGGAAAAGCATGAAGTTATGCAAACTATACTGTTTATTTGTAAAACTGTTGGACTAAATAACTGTTTAGTCAAGATTTGTTGAAGTCATGAAAAATTGACTGTATTGCACTATGGTATAAATGGTAAATTGATGTTCTTGAGAGGATATGTTTTAAAAAGTCCCCTCCCGTAAACGCTACTAGTTAACTCGGGCACGTTCCCGGGCCGTGGTAATTGTGGATAGCCGTTATTGTGTTGACAGTCCCACCAAAAAACAGGTGCACATTACCTATGTTTAATAGTCTACTCATGTGTGCGAACGGGCCACCACTGAAGTAGTACTGATATGAACCGTGGTACCTGAGTGAGCGCGGGCTATTTTATGGTAGTTCGTAAAATAATAGGGCACATTGGTCAGGAAAGGCTCAGTAGTGTCTCAAATTTTAAACATCGTTATAGATTTACATTTATCGTATGCAAGTTTATGTATTAATTTGCAAGAATTGATTTATGCATTGTAAATATTTTTGTGCATATGAAAACCCGTGAACTCACCAACTCTTTGTAGTTGACGTTGTTTTATGTTTCATGCTTTTCAGGAAATAAGTAAGAAATGAAGTTTTTGGAGCATATATGTGACGACACCGATTAAGTTCATTTTGTAACTTTTGTAAAGAATTATTCTAACTCCAACTTGGTTATGGTTGTTAATTTCGAATCTTGTATAACTTAAATGGTGTTATTTAATATCTGTTGTTGTGACTCGCTTACCTGTTACATCTCGTGTTTCCGCTTTAACGGGGTGTGACACCTTGCCGCATTCCTCATCATATCCGCAAACCCCTTATTCAGTACATCTTTCCAAGTGGCACAAACCTCTCCATCTAAGTTGACGTCCCAATGATATTGCCACTACACATATATAATTTGATAAGTTAAATATGTCAATTTAAAAAAAAAAAGTCTTACTTTCTTAAGTTACAAACAATACTCAGTTAAAAATCCAAAATAGATCCCATGAGGTGAAAACCAAAATAACGCCCCTAGTATATTAAAAAGAAGATCAAACAAAATATACTATTTTAAGGCGTTTGAAAAATAATCAAGCTACGCGTCTTATCCTCATGCCGATCTTTATTAAGTATGATAAAATGATCTTTATTAAATCGATTCCGCCACTAATCCCTCGCTAGTTAGGGATATAATAGAGATGGAATGTGTTTTTGGTCTATCCCTCATTAATCCCCTCTCTAATTAGCGACGGAATAGATTTTTCGTCTATCCCTCCCTAATCCATCACTAATTAGTGAGGGATTTCTTCTGTCATTAAAATTCGTCGCTAATGGTTAGTTTTGTAGTAGTGAAATTTTATGTTTCTTCTAGTCGTGCCTCCCTTCATGTATGCAGCAGCCCCACTATTTTTTACAACCCAAGAACCCATAAAATCCTTCCCCTCTTTCCATTTTTTAAACCCACTCACGACCAAAGACATTTATAAGTCTTTTTCTCCAAACCCAGTAAAATAAGTTTGCGCCCATAAAAGACTTGGGACTTTCTTGGTCCAACCTTGGTGCTTTAATGACTTGTACCATGGATAATTTGTTTTCGTGCTGACTTGTATCTTTTCTTTTTCTTTTTTGTCCAGCCCCTTTCTTTTGCCTTAGACGTCAATTTCATCTTATATGTAGCCCGAATATGTAGAAACTAAAAACTTCAAAGTTGTAGGTCTGTATGTTGGATTTTCATAGAATCTTGAATCGCTTAAATCGGAATTTCTGTGAGTGAGATATGATTAAAATGCCACAACTTCAAAAATCTATCAATATCCTTCTCTTGTTCATTTTAGCTCTAGTGTTATGAACCTATTAAAATATACAAACACATCAATATTGTTCAGTTTTAGCATTGTGCATTAAAGACTAGGCATGAGAATGCAGCGGGGACCCCATTCCCATCCTCGTCCCCGATCCCAATCTTCATCCTCGTCCCTGTTCCCGCTAGGGAATATGATCACATCCCCATCCCCATCCCTATCCCTCAAGAAGAATTGGAATGGGGAATAGAGATCCCCAACCAGGAATCAGAGGATTTTTTCCGTGTTTATTTGAAATATTTTAAATCAAATGTGTTAAAACACTATACTTGATCGATAAATGGTCCATGTTTAAATCTCACATATATCCAAAAATTTGCTTTTATGGAGTATCAAATATTTATATGTGAGCAAAATCATATCATAGGTAATTGTTTGAACAAATGTTTTCGGCTCTTCATGTTTCTTTTATCTAAAAAAGTAAGATATGTCAGAAAAAAAATGTATCTAAGAAGAAAGATTAAAATACTATTTTTAAATATAATTTTTTATAGATAATATATCTAACAATAGATATACAATATATATATATATATATATATATATATATAATATTTAATATACGGGGATGGGGATGAGGATGAGGAGGGGTGGGGATCACGTTATCCGGCCTCATCCCCATCCCTGGGTTTTAACTTTCGAAGATCCCCATCCCTATCTTATGTCCCTGGTTTTGCAGAGAATGTCCGCCCGTGGGGGCGGGGACACTATATTCTCCAATGGGACAGTCTCATTCTCATGCCTATTAAAAAGGGATGATTAACAAGAAAATAAAATAGATTTTAATGACCAATCAGAAACCATTTGAAATAGAACAAACCTATATTAGCACCTAGTAGAACTTCAAAAATGTTTAGCAATTTTGGCTTCATGCAGGGAAGTTACAGCTGCAATCCAAATTGACGACGGGTTCATGCTAAAACAATAACATTCTATATTTGATTGCTTGTAGAGTAACTTAGGGGCCGTTTACCTAAACACTTATCTAGTAAGCACTTAACGGTAAATTTCAACTCTATCTCTTACTTATCGGGTAAGATTTTAGTCTACCAAAATGACATCGTTTGTAATAATTTACCCGGTAAGTTCTAACCGTGGTAAGAGTCGTCGCAATCACTTACCGGGTAAGACTCTCGGTCCATGCTTTCGCTCTTACCTGGTAAGATTCTTTGTCCTTGTCATATTCATCCAGAAAGGGAATATGACTTGATAAGGTTTACCCGAGTAAGCATTTGGTAAACGGCTCCTTAGCGTCCTCAAACATTTACTCTTTGAAGGCAATTATTAGGGTTTAAAGGAGTACTTAATTCATATACATCATGTTTTTTAAAAGTAGAAACAATCTAACACATTCATGGGCAGCCGATATCACAACGAAAGATAAGTTACAAATTCCCTACATACAAACAACATATTTCAATACTATCACATGGCTTTTCAAAACAAAAACCCATAGGAAATAATTGTTGGATATAAACTAATTTTATTTAGTTTCCATTTTATTTCATATAAGAAAGAAAAGGGGAATCAAGAAGGAATGTAGTAAAATTAAGGTGAGACAGAAAATAATCAAGGCATCGGTAGCACGAGTTTGACCATGTTTGGGTTCCGAACTTGAATTCTTGTAGTAATCTTCCTTTTTTTTATTTTTTATTAAAAATAATCAAAGGCTAAGTTGATGTCCCTTAGGTTTTGATGCTCAGAGGTTGAGCCTGACTATTTGTTTAGTTCAACCATATTATAATTTAAATATTTTAGATTTCAAAATAAATATGAATTATATTTTAGTTTTAATGATGGAGTTTTTTGTATAAAGATAATGAATGAGTATTTTGTTGTATTTAGTTAGGCTCAATAATTATCCGTTATTTATATGTTTTGAGTCATGAATTGGTTATTAGTTAATTTTATGAAGTTCAACAAGTTGTAAGAAGTTTTTCTTATGGAACAATTACTTGTAAACTTGAGGTTGTTGTGATTACTGCAATCTTGTCATTTGATATTACTTAGTATTTTTGAATTCTTTGAGGGTTGTAATGTTGTTTCAATGATACTTAGGGGATGGTATACGTATGGATAATGACTAAAGTTGAGGATGCAAGAGGACTGTGGTTGTAAAGTTCAGGGGTAGCGGAGCCGTTTTGTAATAATCAAGGGGTTATTTTGTTAGCTTATATAATGGGTTGGCTAATAGATTTCTTTCTCATATTTTTTCCATTGCAGATGCCCGGATCTCATGAGTTTTTGTCTAAAAGTGTACTAGTTATTTTGGGTTTGTCAATTTAGTTCTTTCTAATCGATATGACTAGCTAGAAAGGGTTGGCTAGTAGATATGTTTCTCATGTTTTTCCATAGTGAAACAAAGTTCATGAGTTTTTGTTTGAAGGGTTCTAGTTATCAGGGTTTGTCGATTCAGTTCTTTCTAATCTGTATTACAAATTGTTCGAACTAGTAAAATCGAAAGAGGTCATACGCTTGAAATATAAGGAATTATGTAGTACTAAGTAGTAGATAATACTTAATAAGTTGTTTTTAAGACTTTTAACTAAATGTTTTTTTGATATAGTCAAGATAATATTTATTTATTGCACCTCTTGATGGGGTGAAAACGTGTAAACACGCAATTTTAAGCAAAATTTTCACATGTACTTCACAAATACGACCAAGTTGGAGAATATTAATATTTATACATAATTTTTTTGAACTATTTAATGTATTAATAAGTTGTACAATATATTTTGTTGATTTGAAAGAGGAATGATAGTATTATGTAGGTTACCCTTTAATTACCATAATGGAACTCTTTAAGAAATTAAATCCCTTGATGGTTGGATCTAATTCCTAAATTGATGAAGGTAGGTTTCCCAATTCTACTCAAATTAAGAGTTGGGTCGTAAGTGAACCTCTATCATAGCTAAGGCCTTAATTAGTTGCACCCAAAACCACATATCAAATTACTCTTAATCCAATCATAATTAAGAGGGTAATTAACTAGAATTCTTATGTCAGGCTTAATAAAGGAGATGATTATGACATCGTCGTCTCTCAATTCAAGCTACTTAGAATACTTGGATCACAATTTGTTTCGTATGTTCATCGTGTGCTAGTATTCTTGACACATTCATCAATATGTAAGCATCTGATTGATATTGAATGTTTTTGATAAATCATGCATCTTTACAAGAATTTGCAAGTGTATATAAACTAATATTTATCAACTCAATCATTATACAATAACGTCATAATTGCATATGAGAAAGATCTTCATATTTACTAGAAAACAAGGTATCAGCAACGAAAATCAGCGATGGAAAAAATCTATCGCTAATCAGCGAGGGATCAGCGAGGGAAAGGCCAAAAACAAATTTTTTCGCTAATCCCTCGCAAATCTGTGAGGAAATGAGTTTTTGGTCTTTCGGTTTTATTAATTAATTTTTGTAATATTCTAATAAATAATTGATAATTTAATAATAAATAATTAAAACCTAATAACTAATTAAAATTGTAATTATTAAATTAAAATATCAGTGAGGGATCAACAAGAGAAATTGATTTTGGTCAGATCCCTAGCCGATCCATCGCTGATTAGCGAGGGATCATGCCAAAAACTCATTCCCTCGTTGATCCCTTGCTGATCTGTGGGAGATAAGCGAGGGATCTGATCAAAAACAATTTCTCTCGCTGATCTCTTACTGATTTTTTTATTTAATAACTACAAATTTAATTAACTATTAATTTTTAATTTTTAATTATTGATTATTAAATTATCAATTATTTATTATTTATTAGAATATTACAAAATTAATAAATAAAACAGAATAAAGCCATTTAGGCCCAATAAAAACTAATAAAGTCCAAGAAATGGATTAAGGCACAATAAAATCGAATAAAGCCCATTAAACCGAACAAAGCCTAATAAAACCGAATAAAGTCCAATAAAATGGATTAAGACCCAATAAAACCGAACAAAACCTGATAAAACCAAATAAAGTCCAATAAAATGGATTAAGACTCGATAAAACCGAACAAAGCCTAATAAAACCGAATAAAAGTTCAATAAAATTGAATAAAGCTCATTAAGGCCCCATAAACTCAATAAAGCCCAGTAAATGAATTAAGGCCCAATAAAACCAAATAAATCCCTATATAACACTGACATACTATCTATACATTCACATATACACATACGTTTAAACATATATACATCATCCGATGTATATATCTTGAACAATATATCATCGATCCAATCGTGGTTAGCAACCAGCATACATCGTGTATACATATGTATATAACACAAACCGACGAGTATATATACATATAACATATACAACATCGTGTAAACATATGTATATAACACGGGCCGACGAGCATAAATAATTATAACACATGCACATGTGTAAATATAATACACATCGCGGTTAGCAACCAAAACATATATATACAAATAACACAAATACATGTATACATACAATACCTACACTTAAAAATGTATACATATAACACATAAAAAATGAGAAAATAAGATAAATAAGATAATCCCTAGCTGATCAGCGAGGGATCTATAAGTGATTGGCACTTCCTTCCCTGACCCATCGCTGATCAGCAAGGGATCAACGAAGGAATTGACCAAACACTATGTGTATAGATATGTATTGGTTGCTAACTACGATTGGATCGATGTATATATATATGTCGGTTCGGTTTTTTAGGGTTTTTTTAGTGTAATGAGCCTCAATGGACTTTATTTAGTTTTATTAGGCCTTATCCAATTTATTATACTTTATTCGGCTTTATTAGACCTTTATCCAATTTCTTAGACTTTATTCAGTTTTATTGAGCATAATAGGCTTTATTCGATGTTATTGGGCCTGAACCCATTTTATTGGGTTTTTTTGGTTTTATTGGGCCTTAATTCATTATCAGGCATTATTGAGTTTATCACGCCTTAATGGACTTTATTTAGTTTTATTGGGTCTTTATGGGCTTTATTCGATTTTAGTGGGCCTTAATGGACTTTATTCGGTTTTATTGGACATAATGGACTTTATTCGATTTATTGGGCTTTAATCAATTTTATTGGACTTTATTCGGTTTTATTGGACTTTATTCGGTTTTATTATGCCTCAATCAATTTTCTTGGACTTTATTCGGTTTATTAGGACTAATGGGTTTTATTCGGTTTTATTGGACTTTATTTGGTTTTATTGGGCTTTAATGGGCTTTATTCATTTTTACTAGGTCTCAACCTATTTTGTTGGACTTTATTCGGTTTTTTGGGTCTGATGGGCTTTATTTGATTTTATTAGGCCTTAATGGGCTTTATTCGATTTTATTGGGCATAATGGGCTTTATTCGATTTTATTGAGCTTTATTCGGTTTATTGAGCCTTAATGGCCTTTATTCGGTTTTATTGGGCCTCAATCCATTTTCTTGGACTTTATTCGGTTTATTAGGCCTAATGGGATTCATTTAGTTTTATTGGTCTTTATTCGATTTTATTACATTTTAATGGACCTTATTGGGCTTTATTCGGTTTTAATGGGCCTTATTTATACTTAATTAAATTTTTCAAAAAATATTAATAGATAACAATATTGATTAATTAATAAGTAATAAATTATTAACTAATTAAATTATTAGTTATGTTTATCAAAAAACGAATATACTAA
>NC_037534.1:12193842-12205136 GCF_001531365.2 Cynara cardunculus var. scolymus | reverse complement strand
TTAATAAATAATTAAATAATTAATTATATTTAAAAAACAAATATATTAATAAGTAAAAAATATTTATTGATTAATAAATTAATAATTAATTAAGTTATTGATTATATTTAAAATAAAACAATTTAAAAAATTAAAAGAAATTAAAAAAAAAAACTTTGAGCGACAGAAATTTCCCCCGGAAATCCATCGCTGTTCTTAGACATAAAACAGCCCCAAATCAGGACCATATGTCACTTCTCCTCCAAATTGATTTTGTCGACTGCTTCTTATGTCCGCCGATCTCCCTGCCAATCTCGCCACCACCGTCACCACCACCTCCGGCTGTCGCCACCTAACTGCCGCCACCGTCCACTATCACCACCACCACCAGCCACTTGCCACTCTCCGGCAACTATCACCACCTCTTCCACCCACTTGCTCCAAGTGATTTCATCCCAACCTCTAACCCTAAAATTTATAAATCTTTTTTTTTTTTTTTTTTTTTGCAAATTGTTAGTTTTGTATGTTAAACTTACATAAAAGTTTGTTTTAAATTATTGTTAGTTTTGGTTGCCGATTGTTGGACAAACATTAGGGTTATTTTGATGAAATGTGTTTAGGATTTAGGATTATAAAGATAAGTTAGGATTTGAGATTTTAAAGGTAATATCAAACTATTTTGTTAACTAGAATCAAGTTTGATCTGGGATTTGGGATTTGGGATTTAAGACCAAATGGTCTTGAAATGACTATGCATATTAATTGTCTTTATTTTGTTAATTTGGAAATGGAGAACATGCGATTTGAGATTTAGAGGTATAAAACATGTGTATAAATGTAAGTTAAAACATAAATCTATGTTTATTACATGATGTTAAGAGTCAAAATGAGATTTAGGATTTGGGATTTTAGAGGTAAAACCAAACATATACGTTTGTTAAATTTTATATATACATTTGAGTTAAACAAATCATAAAAGTTATATTTTGTGTTTTAGAAGTTGTTCTTTAGATTTGTTAAATCGTAGAACTTTATTCGTTCTTTTGTTCTATGTTTATTTGTTAAATTTTACATATTCGTTGGTTATGTTTATTGTTTGTTAAATTTTACATATTCGGTGGTTATGTTTATTATTTGTTAAATTTTACATATTCGTTGGATATGTTTATTGTTTGTTAAATTTTACATATTCGTTGGCTATGTTTATTGTTTGTTAAATTTTACATATTCGGTGGTTATGTTTATTGTTTGTTAAATTTTACATATTCGTTGGTTATGTTTATTATTTGTTAAATTTTACATATTCRTTGGWTATGTTTATTGTTTGTTAAATTTTACATATTCGTTGGTTATGTTTATTATTTGTTAAATTTTTTACACATACGTTGATTATGTTTACTGTTAATTAGTTGGGTTGCCAATTGTTGGACTGCTAATTGTTGGGCAAACATTAGGCTTCATTATATATATATATATATAGAGAGAGAGAGAGAGAGAGAGAGGCTGGTTCAAATAGAAACCAACCATATGGTACAAACTATGTGAACCGATTTTGATCGTTCATTTTATCATCAAACGCGGTTATTATTAAATGAGATTAAATAAACAATAATTTAATTAATCTATTAATTGATATGTGTATGAACAATTGTTCAAATGGTAAATTGGTCAAACGGTCATTATTAAATGAGTATTAAAAAAAAATTAATTTAATCATTAAATTAATTGGGCTGCTTATGAACAATTGTTCACGGGTATTTTGGTAATAAATCCTCACGCATCGTGAATTCGATATTCTCCAGCTGATTTGTAGCCTACGATCGATTATGAACATATTCACAACTCATGTTCACATGTCGGCCCTATGCTCGTGTGAACAGCATCTGTGTCTTGCAATGTAAACACTATGTTCATATGTTCATATATGTTCACATGTCGGCCCTATGTTCGTGTGAACAACATTTGTGTCTTATAATGTAAACACTATGTTCATATGGTGTGATGTTTTTCAATGTCATGCCGTATGACATCGTCACGGGTTCGTGTGAACAACGATTGTGTCTTTCAATGAAAACAAGTTGTTCATATGGTGAACATATATGAACATAGACTGCAAGAGATGCACAGATATGAACATTTTCAAAATCAAGGATCGTTGCATGTGTGCAGATATGAACATAGACTGCAAGCGTTTATCGTCTTCATTATTCTGACATTCTTTTACAATACCATGTATCTTGAACGAAACGAAAATCTTGTACACTTAGACAACCAATTTCAATATATGTATAAAATCAATTGAAATGAATACCATGAACATGAAATCATAAAAATCTCATGAACAATTAGATGTATCTTTTAAGATTTGTAACTCCCAATTAATTATTGGGGGTTACAAAAAGGTTGAATTACCAAATTACCCTTATCATTAATTTATAATTTAGATTTGAACCTAAAGTGAAGAAAGAATGTGATTGGTCAAGATCGATTTCCATAGTTTGTACAATATGGTTGGTTTCTATTTGAACCAACCTCTCTCTCTCTCTCTCTCTCTCTATATATATATATATATATATATATTTGTAATTGGGTTGCCAATTGTCGGGCAAATATTAAGCTTAATTCATTCGGAAATATTCATTTTATAGCCGTTATGCTGCCGAAATTTTTAAAAACATAGACTTCTCAACTCGTTCAAACCTTTATACTTAAAGTTTTAAAGTCTTCCAAAACTCCTTTAAACTTATGATTTGACTTTCTAGTAATCAAAAACTTTACATGTAGGCTTCTCAACTCATTCAAAGACCGCCAACTTCATTCAACCTACGGTTTCACTTTCTAGTTGTCAAACTGTTACACTTAGAGTTTTAAAGTTATCTAAAACTCTTCTAAACCTACAGTTTGACTTTCTATTAGTCAAAACTTTACATGGTCCATTCTCAACTCATTCAAAGACCGCCAACTTCATTCACACCTACGGTATGACTTTCAAGTAGTCAAACCATTATACTTAGAGTTTTAAAGTCATCCAAAACACCTCTAAACCTATGGTTTGACTTTCTAGTAGTCAAAACTTAAATGGTCCATTATCAACTCGTTCAAAGAATGCCAACTTCATTTACACCTATGTTTTGACTTTCAAGTAGTCAAACCGTTAAACTTAGAGTTTTAAAGTCATCCAAAACTCCTCTAAACCTACGGTTTGACTTTCTAGTAGTTAAAACTTTACATGTAGGCTTTTCAACTCGTTTAAAGACCGCCAACTTCATTCAGACCTACGGTTTGACTTTCAAGTAGTCAAACCGTTACACTTAGAGTTTTAAAGTCATTAAAAACTCCTCTAAACCTACGGTTTGACTTTCTAGTAGTCAAAACCTTACATATAATCTAATGTTTGTTTTTTCAAGAGATATCATGCCTAGAGCGCGATCGAGGCCGTCATGGTAGTCGTGGTAGCCCCATGTCTTGTAGGGGTAGCAACTCAATTAGCGAGCGTGGTGAACCGCGCGCCGATGACATTGTTGAGTTCTCGGAGACCGCCATCCGGGATTTAGATGAACAAAAGGTAGCCATGGAGGCCCCAGCTTCAACAGGTTCAGGGTCGGGGAGAGGCCCCAACAATGAGATGCCGACACCCAATCGTCCGCGCCAACGAAGACATATTTCTTTGTTAGGCAATGGGTAAGTAGATGTGGTATAGGACTTTGCATTACATAATAAAATGATATGAATGTCTTTTGTGTTGTAATTTTTTTAATTGTACAGGTTTAAAATGCCCATGTTATCCGGGAGATGACGACTATATTCATGTCTTCCTTTGCTAGTCTGTGGCATAGATGGAAGGAAGTCCCTCAGGAAGCCCGTGACTTGATGTTCCAAAGCTTTCGGGTTGGTGTACCATTTTAATGTAATTATACATATAAGGTTATTGTTTTTACATTTATACAAATATTGTGTATATAGACTAAGTTCCAATGGGAACAAGAGCTGGATAACATGGTTCATGATTTATGGACCAAAGCCATGAACAATAGGTACTCAGATTGGATGAGCGCTGCACGTGACTGGATCGTGGCACAGGCCTATCCCACTGCTCAGCAATGGGATGGTGAGGACTTCTCATGGATTAGATTACACCATCCTATATGGATCCCAGAGGAGTTTTGGCTTCAGATGATTGACCAGGTATGTATCTCTATTGACTATTGTGAGCTTTTTGAACTGCCATGTGTTTCGTACCACCTTATATATGTGCTATGTTTTTAACAGATTTGGGATACCGAGCATTGGAAAAGGAAATCCAGGATCAATAGGGCTAATAGGAACATACAGTTTGAGGGGTTTTCATCCAGACACACACACGAGGGATTGATCAATACTGCACAACATCGAGACTTGATGGTGAGTATATAATCTTTTTTGAATATGTAATTCGTTCTCTATGTTTACTAACAACTTAACCTAATTATTTAATGTAGGCAAAACTAATGGGTCGTGAGCCGACTGATATTGAGTTGTTTGAACACACTCACTGCACAAACCAGAAGTTCAATCAAGGTTCGTTCGACCCGCCTACCGATCCTCCTCAGTTCAGTTACCCCAAAGCTGCTAGGTGTCATGTAAGTTTTCTAAAATTATTATTTCGGTTAATAGATATGTTTGGTAGGATAAAGGTAGTATATTTTAATAAACATAGTGATGTTATTGCCATTGTTGGGCAGATGTTAGGCTAAGTAGATAGGTTGAGAATGTGAGTACCATTGGTATTATTAGAATGCTTTAATTGTTAAAAACAGGCACTGGATATGTTTGATTTACAGCCGTTATGTTGCTGAAATTTCCTACATACATAACCTCACCCGTTTTTGTTTTGGTGAACCATAGGAGCGATTTCAATCGCTTAGTGGTGAGTCCCAGTCTAGAACTGACAGCCCTCCCCCTGTTGAGGCATCTCTTTGGGAGCAACGTGTCGAAGGACGGAGGAAGGGCTGCATCTTTGGTTTCGGGACCTCCCAGGATCCCTCTTATGCTATGACGGGTAGATGTAGCAGTAGCACCGCGAGATCATACAAGTCAACAACAGAGGTATGTTGCTTATATTGTTCTATACTTTCTCATTACTAAAATTGCGAACAAATTACTGATTTTGTCGAATATTGAATATTTACAGGTAACGAAGTTAAGAGAGAAGTTGGCAAGGGTAGAGAAGGAACTGGAGACCGAACGGAAGAATAGAGCAAATTTAGAGGCCAGACAAACTGCCTCATTAGCCGAACAGGTTGGACAAGCTACTACGTTAGCCGAACAGGCCGCCTTATTGAAGCATTTTGTTGCATTTATGCGGCAGTCAGGATATGTTTTTCCCCTCCCCTACCTCCCGGTAGTTAGATTGTATGAAATTGAAGATTAAGTTGTATGAATTGAATATTTTAAATCGTATGAATTGGTTAGTTTTAATTTGTTCACAGCTTTGGTTTGTTATGTTATGGCCAGGTTTTGTATAAATAAATACAGAAAATATATAGTTATAAAAAATTTATTTTTAAATTAATTAATATTTAGCGACGGATTAGTGAAGGAAAATCTATTGCTGATATTCCCTCGCTAATCCATCGTTGAAAGTTCCCTCGCTGATCCGTCGCTAAAAGTTCCTTCACTGATCCTTCGTTGAAAGTTCTCTTTCTGATCCGCTCGCTGAAAGTTCTCTCGTTGATCCGTCGTCGAATCAGTTCCCTCGCTGATCCGTCGCTGATAGTATCCTCGTTGATCCATCGCTGATAGCATTACCTATGAGTAGTTGACTGATGGAGTATCATCGACGGATCGCGACGGAAGACCTTTTTAGCAACAGATTTGCGAGGGAATTTTCCGTCGTTGATGCTCTTCATTTTTGTAGTGTCATTTAGACCATGTCCAATATGAATTTATTTTTCTCATTATTGTAAAAGTTGTTGAAGATGAGCATTAGAAACAACAATCGCTTGTTTATCACTACATGGGAACATAACCAACAAACAAGAGATTAATATACTCTTTAGGGGTCTTTCCGGGAAAAGTGAACCCATCGTCATACCAATATACCACAGGAATCATTCGTGAAAGATTGAGAATTGGCGCAAGCAAATCCATGGAGACTTCTCCTAGCTTGAGACACCCCTCGTTTATATATATCCATGCATTTTCAATCATTTTCTTGGGCTCTTCAATTGCTTCATTTTCTGACACACCAAACGTCTTGATATATGCATCAACACCGGTGGCTGATTGTCCTCTTTCATGCTCAAACTGCATATAGAGAATATGCAAAACTATAAGAATTTGTTTAAGCCACATATAATTTCGATTTTTGTAGTTCGATTTATAAGAACCAAATGACCAATAATTGTTCTGTATAGTCTCTAGAACATAGAAAAGCAGGAAGTCCATGACGTGTACCATATTTTGCACTTGGTCATTATTTTCGCATCCATATAACATACGTGTGTGGAGTAGTTTCTAATAACAAAGTGCGAAAATGGAGAATTTAACCTGATATGTGATGAAATCATCTTGGAGTCTTGAAATTAACTCTGAAGCTTGCAAAGTCTTTGGAGGACTTTCGTATCAAGCCAAAACATCTTTACTATCTCCCCTATACCAACTAAAGCAGATTTTGAATAACATTGTAGCCAGAAGTGATTAATCCATTCTTCATATATTCAGGAAACGACGCCACATATCCACTGTTTGTCCACTCAACCTCTTCGAGGTAGCCTCTAGCTATGTCTTGAAACTAGATATTGTGGATGAAAATCCAAAAGGAAAACAGTTACACAAGATTAAGCTGAAAATCAAATTTAAACACAACGTAGAATCTGTTGGGTTACAAATAACACAACAGAAAAACTGCAGAAAATTGATGTAGAAACTCAAGAAGAAGAAGAAGAAGAAGAGCAATGGAAGGAAAAACAAAAGACTTTTCAACAATATTATTTTATTAATATATCATCCAAATCTCCCCAACTGATTACATACTGTAGTTATACATATACCAAATGGGACAGATTTTGAACATCACAATGGTTTATGAACCAACACCACGGTTGGTAAATAACCTCCAAAAAAATTGTCACCAACTAATAACCTATCAAACTATGATACATAAATAGAATTACGTATACATAATCACATGACTTAGCTTATATTTTTAACACTCCTCCTTAAGACATATGCAACACACATCTTGAAGTATTAACATTTCAAACATCATCAGTTTCTTTGACTTTTCAGGGATCATCCATGGGTACATTCATCACCTTGCTTCTTTTCACAAGGTCATCATCATCCATAGACACACATGACTTCTTGTTCTTATAACAATATTATCACATACACCATCTTTGCACCATGTATCATTAACATAAAAGAAACATCCAGATTCTTCTCGTCTGGCAGGTTTATCGCAAACAATACAATCAATCTTAAATTTTCATTCCATAATCAAGTCTTCTACAATCTTTTCATCTGAGCTTGAACCAACCTTCAAACTTTTTTAGACCCTTGTTAAACAGGCCATACTCTTTTGATAATTATACCATACGTTCTTAACATGATATACAGATCTTCCAGACAAATAAGTGGCAATTTTACCCAATTGTGCATGTACTTACTCTGCATATCAAACACCAATTATTTTTCTTTTTCCGAAAACATACCTTTCTTGAGATTGTGTTGAAACCACCAAAATCTACATGATTTTGTCGTATGTTTGAGAACTCCTTTTGAAAGAAGGAGATTCCATTTCTTTAGACCATGCTCTTGTATATGTTATATTAAAAGATCATCTTCTTCTTTACTTTAGGCCCCTTTCTTAACATCTCTTGGAATTTGTTTCTTTAGCCTCTTATTCTTTTTTTTTTTATCTAATTTTCACATGTAGCCTGTAGGGTTTCAAGTTTCATCTTTAGATATTTTTGTTCCTCCTTCAATATTGCCACCTTTTCGATTACATCTTTTACTTCCTCTTTTACGAAAAATTCGATTCCAAAAAGTTTTATTGTAGCAATTGGAAAAAAAAAACTTTTGATGTTGTTCTGATTTCTCCTAGGGTTTTCTGCACAAACCTGTGTCTTCCCTTCCTATTTGTTGTTTCTCCTTCAAAGAATACAACATAAAAATCACACGCTGTTGTGTTCTTCTTTCTTCCCTTCAAAATCTGTCTTTCTTCTGCATTATTTGTTCTTTTCTGGACTCATCTTCAACCTTGGATCGAATAGGCTCTGATACCACTTTGTTGGGTTACAAATGACACAAAAGAAAAACTGCAGAAAATTGTTGTAGAAACTCACGAAGAAGAAAAAGAGAAATGGAGGGAAAAACAAAACACTTTTCAACAATATTATTTTAGTAATATATCATCTAAATCTCACCAACTACACATACTGTTGTTTTTATATATATACATAATGGGACATATTTTGACCGTCACAATGGTTTGTGAACCAACACCGCGGTGGGTAAATAACCTCCAAAAAAATTGTCACCAACTAATAACCTATCAAACTATGATACATAAATAGAATTACTTATACATAATCACATGACTTAGTTAATATTTTTAACACTCCTTCTTAAGCTAACACACATCTCGAAGTATTTACATTTCAAACATCATCACTTTCTTTGACTTTCCCAGGGAGAGTATCATCCATGGGTACATTCATCACCTTGTTTCTTTTCACAAGGTCATCATCACCCATAGGCACACATGCCTTCTTGTTTCTGTTAACAAGATTATTACATACACCATCTTTGCACCATGCATCATCAACATAAAAGAAACATCCAGATTCTTTTCGTCTGGTAGGTTTATTGCAAACAATAAATCAATCTTAAGCTTTCTTTCCATAATCAAGTCTTCCACAATCTTTTTTTATCTGGGCTTGAACCAACCTTCAAACTCTTTTTTAAACTAAGAAACTGGGCCATACTCTTTTGATGATTATACCATATGTTCTTAACATGATATACAGATCTTCCAGGCAAATAAGTGGCAATTTTTACCCAATTGGTCCCGTACTTACTTTGCATATATATCAAACACCAATTGTTTTTTCTTTTTCCCGAAAACATACCTTTCTTGAGATTGGATTGAAGGTTGTTCAACCACCGAAGTCTACGTGATTTTTCCGTTCGTTTGAGAACTCCTTTTGAAAGAAGGAGATTCCATTTATTTGGACCATGCTCTTGTAGATGTTCCATTAAAAGATTATCTTCTTCTTTACTCCAGGCCCTTTCTTAACATCTCCTGGAATTTGTTTGTTCAACCTCTTATTCTCTTTTATCTGATTTTCACATGTAGCCTGTAGGGTTTCGAGTTTCACCTTTAGATGTTTTTGTTCTTCCTTCATTATTGCCACCTCCTTTTCCACATCTTTTTCTTTCTTTTTTACGGAAAATTTGATCCCAAAGAGTTTTATTGTAGCCCTAAAAAAAACTTTTGATATTGTTTTGATTTCTCCCAATGTTTTTTGCACAGACATGTGTCTTCCATTCCTATTTGTTGTTTCTCCTTTGAGGAATACAACATAAAAATCACAAGTTGTCGTGTTCTTCTTTCTTACCTTCGAAATCCATCGTTCTTCTGCGATGTTTGTTCTTTTCTGAACTTGTCTTCAACCTTGAATTGAATAGGCTCTGATACCACTTTATTGGGTTACAAATAACACAAAAGAAAAACTACAAAAAATTGTTGTAGAAACTCACGAAGAAGAGAGAAATGGAGGGAAAAGCAAAAGATTTTTCAACAATATTATTATATTAATATATCATTCAAATCTCACCAACTGATTACATATATATATATATATATATATATAGGGGCAGGTTCAAATGAAAACCATGTCATTTTAAAAAACCGTGTAAACCAAAATCGATCAATAGGAAAATTCCATTTTTTTAATTAAATTTAATCAATAAGGTCATTTTGGTCATTTTCATAATTTTTTTCATAAATAAAGAAGTTATTAAGGAATATTAAATAAGGAAATTTAATAATGGAAATTATATAAATGGAATGATTTAAAGATTTTAATATTTTATAATATTAAAAATTGATTTGTTTTTTTTTATTCAATGAAGCTGGAAACATTCATGAAGATTTTATCTTGTTATGTAATGAATGAATGATTTGAGGTTCATTGTATAAAAAATTACCGGTTATGAAACTGTTTCATATGAAAAGGTTTTAAAATGAAAAAGTTTCATATTACCATAACATAATATATTAATGTTCATATGAAAAGGTTTCATTACGAAGAAACGGTTGCATATTATATTAAATGCATAATGAAACGGGTGCATAATATATTTCATTCTTTATGCAATTAATGTTCATATCAGAAGGTTTCATTATAAAATGTATAATTTGCTTCTTTTATTTATATTGTACATGTTCATGTACTTCCAGGTCATAATGATGAAACATATTCATATTCAAGTTTTAATGTATATTCATGTTTGGGTTAGTGAAAGTGAAACGGGTTCATGATGTAATTGACTGGTTAATCATTAAGCGCTTTAAGACTTGAAAAATGATGGTGGAGGTGAATGGTTTAATAGATGAAATGGGTGCTTAATATATTTTATTCTCTATGCAATTAATGTTCATATGAGACGGTTTCATTAATATATGGTTTATTGACTTTTTTTTATTCATGATGAAACATGTTCATGCACTCGTTTCATGATGATGAAACATATTCATTTTCAAGTTCATGCACTCGTTTCATGATGAAACATGTTCATGCACTCGTTTCATGATGATGAAACATATTCATTTTCAAGTTTCATGGTGATCCATGTTGCATTGTGTGTGATGATGATCCGTTTATTCGGATACTTGACAATGAAACGAGTTCATTTACAATTGGTTAATGACTGTTGAACTCGTTTCATAGCCAACCACGTTGTAGAATTACGTAGGGAGTCCGTTCAGTGGATGTAACGTGTTAATGATAATGAAATGGGTTCATAATGTAATTGAACAGTTAGTCATGAACCGCTTTAAGACATGAACAATGATGTTGTAGGTGAATGGTTAAGTTGATGAAAAGGTAAATGAAACAGGTGCATAGACAAAATCGATTCATCATTGCAAAAAATGGATGAGATTCAATATCAAATGAGGATAATGAAACTAGATATTGCATAATAATAAAWTTTAATAAGCGCATTAAACAATGATGATGAAACATATTCATGTTTAGGTTTCATAGTGATCCRTGTTGCATTGTGTGTGATGAGGATCCGTTTATTCGGAGACTTGACTATGAAAC
>NC_037534.1:12186188-12193553 GCF_001531365.2 Cynara cardunculus var. scolymus | reverse complement strand
TTTTTTATGAAATTATTCATTATACGTTAGTGAATATGTTGTGTTTTGATTTTGATATAACTTATTGATGGATATTATTTTAAAAAATGTTAACATTAAAATAGTATATTACTTCACAAAGTGAATCAATTTCATTAATAWTATAATTTASCTGATATGGYTGCCTTGAATAAAAAATACTATGAATTAAATTTGTCTACCGATTTTACCCTTATTGATGAAATAAAATAAATATTAATTATTTTTTAATTTTTAATTTCCTAAAATAAAGTAATGTAATCTTAGCCATTGATCAAAAAAATGAATGGATGAGATTGGTTTACACGGTTTACACAAAGGGATCAAGTTTTTATTTGAACGTTCCTATATATATATATATATATATATATATAATTAATGGGGCAGATTTTGACGATCACAATGGTTTGTGAACCAACACCACGTTTGGTAAATAACCTCCAAGCTTTTTGGTTTCTAATATGATCCAAAAAGAATTTAGCCTTATGTGAAAAAGATCAATGGTTGCTCATTATACATTATTTTTTACTGTTTTCTCTAAAAAACGTATATATTAGTAAAATCTAAAACTACTTTGGCTACAAAATATTAATATATATTCTTCATCATTAATCTCGCACCAACTCTTTTGATTATTCCCTCCACGTGAATTTTTATTTTTGTATTAGAATATAGTAGATTTCTTGTTATTAACTAAGAAAAGTCCTATAGATTATGAAAAAAATTTATCAATCATATGAGACGATTCAACTTATATCTATATTTAGGATTTCAAAACTACCCTCGTTTTTTCATATATTATTGACTTTTATTAGTTATTACCTAATATTGAGTGAAATAATTTAAGTGCTTGCATATCTCTAAATAAGAATAAGATCTCAAGCTATAACCAAAATTTTGACTTTTGATTCTACGATCGGTGGTTTCTAAAAAGTATGTTTTAACCCTAAAAAAGTTTAAATTTGTTTTGAAAACATTAACATGATATGATATGAAAAGATAAATGATTTATATTGATTTATATAAATGTTAATCTATATACTAAAGGTATACCATAGAATATGTTTGGTTTTGGAACGGATTTTCGATACTTTGTATAAATGATATGATAGATAATATTAATTTAGAAGTAAGTATTTATTGATTTTGCGTCTAAAAATAATTGGAAAAAAATGTATTATATGAATCATTAGTATTTTTTGAATTCAATGTTATTTCGGATTACAAAAACAATAATTAAATTGATTTTTCTTTGCGTACTTATCGAGGTACTTTTTTATCTAACGTTCAAGACCTATAAATATCATGAACGGACTTGTAAGTATGTATTTCATCAATGAATATATTCATATATATATATATATATATATATATATATAAAGTTCATTTGAGATTCACAAAAAATTTGAGAATTGAAGAATATGTATATTCATTGGTGCATATAAACTAATGAATATACAATTCTTTAATTCACAATCTTTTTATGATTCTCAAATAAACTTCTCCATATATGTGTGTATTGAGAGAGAGAGAGAGAATATACATATACAATCGGAATTGATCGATATATTTTTCGAAACAAACGAAAAGGAAACAAAAGATGAAACATAAATCATTGATCAACTAAGCCTTCCACTACATTATCTCGGGGACTTTCTTAAGAAAGAGATAATGGTAACCCCATCATTAACTACTTCATTTATGAAATCCATAGTAATAGAGATACATGACCTACCAAGATAGAATTTGTAAAAATCAAGATCTGATGATATAATGTAAGGTCTTCCAGAAGTGGAACAAGTGGTAGAAGTGCGTTTGGAACCTTACCAGGGCTTGAAATGCCGTTAATCCTCTTGAAAGTGTCATTAACCATTTTTTTTTTGTACGAGAAACTTATCAATGTACTTTTAAGTAGGTGCCTCATAGGTCCTATATTTATCTATATGAAAGTGTTATGTTAAGCATCTAATTTAATAATTTTGTGTTTTTATTCAATGTTATTACAACTTTTTGCATAAAAAAAAAACTAAATTTTTTTCTTATGAAAATAAGTTATGTCCAAGATGTTGATCTACCTCATTTTATGTCCCATATCAAGTGAAACACAAGACTGTTTTTTCTATCTTGAATTATTCTGTGTAATCATCATACCACACATGTTCTAATGAATATTAATTTACTCTTCCAAAGGTCAATATAGCACCACTATAGGGGGTCTTCACTAAAATAACCATTTAATAAATGGAAATTACAAAACTAACCGTCATATAAATTGTTTGTTTGACGTTCTATTTAGCATTTAACATCAGGTGGTGTATATAGGACTGAATTGGAAAAAGAATATCATGGAAGCTAACTTGATAAGAGAAGGCCGCTGCTCACTGTTGACCCTTACGCACCGGCCGGTACACGATGTGTAAGGGCCCACCGGCACTCCACCGAACTTCCGAATTTTGACTCTTATTTCATCCTTTTCTTTTTTACCCATATATATATATATATATATATATATATATATATGATTTTTACTAAACATCACCGATACGTTCTAATCCAATTTTGACATTGAAAAAATTATCTTCTTCAAACTCTCAAGAATCAATGTCAACTGTCATTGAGAAAGTAAGGGTACGTGTTTTATGTGGAGGTTTGTGGTAGTTCGTCAACAACATAGTAGCTTATATTCCAGAAAAGCAAAAAGCGGTAGTGCTGTTGTTGATACACTTAACATTTTTAGATTTGATCAATTATTTAGCTAGAAATTTAAACTTACCAGATTTACAAAATCGTTTTAAGTTAACGTATAAATCTCCGTCATCTGGTTCACCGCAAGCCTCAAGATTGTATGTTTGCGATCGTGGTGCTGAAAGCAATCAATCGAACTCAATCCAAAATATTGTTTCAATCACTATGTATGGGTCGGACCACCCCTAGTATATACTTCCACTCTTTCCGTATGAGCTGAACCAAAGTGAGTTGGGTTACAGCCAATACATATTTCCACTCATTCCATACCAGTTGTTCCAAAGTGATGAGGCAGCTTCTAGCACTCCATATCATTCGTACTAAACTCAGTATCAACCGTTTCGCTTCAAATTCCGCATGGAACGTACCAATCTCAAGATTACCCGTTTCAAAGCCAAGGGATGTATGAAACTCCATATTAGTCGTACAACACACGATATAAGCAAGGTTCAAAAAGGCATGATGCACGGCATGGCGTGGCGCGAGGTCAAACCTCAAGCCTTACACGCCATGGCCAAGACGAGACGTTTATCAAGGCATGACATAAGATGACAAATTTGTATGTCATATATATATATATATATATATATAGAGAGAGAGAGAGAGAATGAGAGAGAGAGAGAGAGAGAGGAGCGTTCAAATAAAAACCACCTAATTTGTACAAACCGTGAAAACCACATTCAACCAATCATAATTTTCCATTTTGTTCATTTTTTGTAATTATGAGAGGTTGATTAACCATTTTTATTGTGGAAGGTGTTAATCATGGATATAATTATCTTCACTATTTTAATTTTAGAGAAATACATGAAACAGTTTCATTAAAATTTCATTAAATATTATATGAAACAATTTCATAACCATATATGAAACAAATTGATCAAAAAAGAGTATTAATATGAAACACTTTCACAAGATTAAACAATTTTATGAAAAAAATTCATAAGATTAAACAATTTTATGAAAAAATTTCATAAGATTAAACAATGAAATCGACGTATGAGAGTGGTTTGTACGGTTTGTACAAATGAGGGTGATTTTCATTTGATCGCTCATCTCTCTCTCTCTCTATATATATATATATATTCTATATATTATCTAACTAGATAATGATATTAAAAATGTTAATTCATATTAGAAGAAGAAAAATCATATAGATTATTATTATAAAAATAGGTTTTTGATTAGTGATGTGATTAGTTAGATCTATAGAAATGTAAATTTTAAAGTTAAAATGTAAAAATACAAAAAATAAAGGGTATAAAAAATAAAACAAATACTTTTTTTAAAAAAAATCACGTGTTACAAAAAACGCACGTCATGGCGTGAGTCACGTCTTACAAAAACAATACATGTTATTTCGTAAAGGTGGAGATACGTCTTGCACCATATCTAGTGCCTTTTTGAACGCTGCATATAAGTTGTACGAAAATCGTCCGACGTACCTATACCAAGATCTACCATCTGATTATGGAATACGTATTTCTGAAATTTTTGTCGAAGAATATGAGACCAATTTAGATGACTGCATCTGAGAAATATAAGATTAATCTTGATCCTTATTATTGGGTTGTCTCGGGGGATTGTTTATATTGTCACAATACAAATGAATATTCGGGGTTACAATCATATTGTAATGATAGCAAATCGTATATGGAAGATAAATAAGCGGCGAAGGAGGAATATAAAGAAGATCTTGATAGGGTAATATTAGTGGTCCAATGGGACATGCCTTCCCCATTACCAATGACAGTCCCTATTGTAAAGCCTAAATAAACGGTTGCCAAATATCAACATTCTAAATGTGTGAAAGTTGGGAAAAAAATTATGTGTAAAGAAGACTTGAAACTAACCATCGAACTGAAATGTATTGAAGAGGGTCACCAGTTGAAAACCACCTGCATCATGCAATATAGGTTTGAAGCAATATGTATATATGAAAAGTGTGAATGGTAAATAAGAGCAACTATAATTAACAGTACAAAGTTAATTTCAGGTTCATCAATTTAAGGACCTATACACATCTTCACAAACGCAAATGTATCCTAATCACTGTCAAACGAACAAGATGGTGTTGGGTCATATACTAAAAGATGCAATGAATGACACAAGTAGAGTATATAAGAGCTATGACATCATCGTCGATATAAAGAACAACAATAAAATCTCAGTTAGCTATATGCAATCTTGGCGTGCAAAATGTTATGTCATTCTTCTACTAAGAGGTCATACGGATGAATCGTTTTACCTACTCCCGGTGTACTGCTACAATTTGGAAAAGGCTAATTCAGGAACTGTAACGAAGATCAAGACGGATGAAATGGAACGGTTTGAAAGGTTATTTGTCGCCATTGGTTGTGCAGTAAGAACATTTTCATAGGTTCTTTGTCGAAATTATATGTATATATATACATTATTTATATACATATTCATTTTTGTTGGTTCTTTTCCAATTTTGCAATTTTGATCGGTCATGAATCACTTACGACTGCTGATTGTAATCGACGGTGCTCATATGAAAGGTCCTTACTTAGGTACCATATTTTTGGCGACTAACATAGACAGAAACGACCAAATTTTGCCTATTACTTATGGGGTGGGGAAGAAAGAGAGTGGGAGTCCTGGACATGGCTTTTATCCAAGTTGAAAGAATACATCGATGAGCCAGTGAATTTATGGATCATATATGATCGGGTTGCTTCCATCAATATGGTCACTAGAGTTGTATTGCCTACTGTGAAACATGGGCTTCGTTGTCGGCATATCGAGATGAATTTATGATTTAGAGTGAAAAAAGACGAGTTGCTAAAAGATATTTTGGAGGACTTGCAAAACTTATACAGTGGAAGACTTTGAATAAAAGTTAGTCAACCTTCGCCAAACTCTACCAATCAGTGCAAGGAAAACACTTGACAATGTTGACAAAACAAAATGGTCAATAGCACATGACTTCCAATAATGCGCAGTCCATAAACGCATTGTCAAGGTACGCACAACGCCTTCCGATCTCGATGTTGATTGATTTTTTCTAGATCTAAGTATAGCAGTGGTATTATGGTCGTCGAGAAGTTGGAGGTAAATTTATAAATATCTACATATTTGTTTTACATAATTGTACTTAAAACTAATGAGCTATACATTATGCAGCCTCATTTGAATAGGAACTTTGTAAAGGTAGAATTTAGATTGTATTAAAGTTGAGGGGCTTACTTTGTAAATACCCAATGGGTATATTTAGTTGTTTATTTGTTAGATTCAAAAATAGATTTTAAGATTCATACCCTTTGTACTCTAATATTGTCACTAATTCTCTCATGCAATACATATGTCTATTATGATTCTCTCATCTTGATCTTCATATTTGATTGTTTTATTACTTGATTGTGGATAAACAAACTTACCCCTTGGACAGAGGAAAGAGTAATTAAAAGAATTAACATAAGTACAAGATATGCAATACATAAATATTACAAGCACCGTATTTAAAGTAAGAGATGGCCATAGGAATGGTGTTGTTGATCTACTTGAGCATACTTGTAGTTGAAGGAAGTGGCAACTATCTTGTTTACCATGTGGTCACGTGATAACAGTTTGTAGTTGTAGGAGGACTGATATGACATAAATGAACTGCAAGTTTATTGAGCTACATACATGGAGGTACTAAATCCTGTTAATCCTCCAGCAGCATAGGAATATCCCACTAAATATATGACCATGAAACCACTTCTAATGGATGAAAAATGAGAAAATCCACGAGGTACCTGTGAACGCATTCCTTCCCAATTGAGAGGTCATATATGAGAGAGGATGTAGTAGATGCGGTAAGAAGGGACATAATCGTCAAAATTGTCTAAGTACATTATCAACATATGAAGAGACTACGAGAGCAGCTAAGAGGGCATCCGGTAGCCACAAAAAATCAATTGCGCACAAAAATGATTTAAATAAACTTATTAGGTGACTATGTTGTATTTGTGTTTTTTTATTAATGATCAGATAAATATATTGCATATGTGTTTTTTTGGATATTTGGCATCTTGAGTTCTATCAATTAAATGTGAAGTAGTATTTCAATACATAAACATTAACCATTAATAAATAGCAATCAATGAAAATGTTGGTCCCGAAAAGGGTCTACAAGATAAGAAACAGTTTGTAGAAGGGGGGGGGGATGAATACAAACACAGAGTTTTCAAATTTAAAATATATATTGATAGAGAAGATCAATACAGATTTTACAAGATTGTTTGCGGAAAGATAAGGTATAGAAAACCTATCTAAACAACCTTTAGTTACACACATATCTTTAGCAAATACAAGAAAAGATAATGCTAGAAAAAAAAGATCTTTTACTTAAGCAATGAGAGGCTTGAACTAAGAATATGGTAAGAGAGTGATGCGCGCACTCTGTATGATGAAGAAACATTTCTATTTATACCCAGTGCATTAAATGTTCATTTAATGCAGTAAGGTAGGGTTTAGAGTGCGTGTCAAGCCTTAAGAGGAAGGCTTGTCATTTGCTACAGTGAATAGTACAAAAGCACTATTCTTGAGCAGACATCCTTGCCTAAAGTTGGTGGACAAAGAGTCGACTAATCGGCT
>NC_037534.1:12170452-12186088 GCF_001531365.2 Cynara cardunculus var. scolymus | reverse complement strand
GTCACTGGTAGGAGAAGACTCCCACTTTCTTATAAGGAAGAGAAGACTCCCTAGCCTCACCGATGTGGGATGCTCCTGCATTGCTACAGGAGCGGTGGGTTTAAGGACGAGGATTTGACCTGCCGAGGGAACACCGAGTCTGCTGACCCAACAAACACAATAAGAATAACTACTACACGAAAGGTAAGAAATAAAAAAACAGTTATGAACACAAAATGAACTGTTCGTAAACAATAATTCCATTATTATCAACACATTCAGAAACCAACCACTATTGAGAAATGCAGTTAGTCTACATATGCATACAATATGAACAGCGTGTGAATAGTAGTTCTTTCATTGTGAACACAAATCGACATATATGAAATCTTTCAATTAGTTATGAACACATGTGAAACATGTGTCAATTATATAACCATATGAAAGATGATGAACGACCCATTTGAATAGGTACGAACACATATGGTCTTATCGAGAGAGGTCTAGAACATATATGATCACAACATGAACGTATACATTGATACACATTTTGATGTTCACATGTTTACGTAATTGGATATTCAATAATGAGTTAACAAAAATCATGGGATTTTATGATTTTGTAACTCTCAATTAATTATATGGGAGTTACATAAAAAATAAAATTACATATGTACCCTTGTCATTAAATTCTAAGATGGATAGGAACCTATATATAAGATGGATTGTCAATGGTTGAAAATGGTTAACAAAGTTAACACAATAAACTTGGTTAACATTTGAACCAGGCTATCTCTCTCTCTCTCTCTCTCTCTCTTTCTATAAGCTTGAACCAATTAGGAGCTCAGATCGTCAGTTTTTGAGTCTTCGATGTCTTAGAGAGATTTTGAAAGGTCTTCCTATTCTTTGAGAGATTTTAGGGTTTCTCCCTTGTTCATGTTATTGTACCTTTAGATTTGTGAGTTTGTACACGGTATTAGAGCTCTCGATGTTCTTATAACCTAGAACGTGGTTCTCCTGGTGGCTTTTCATCTTCTTCGTCGTTCAAACGGACAACAAATTATTCTCTCCATGATTGTTTCTCCAGATCCGTTTGTGCAAATCGGGGTTTTCTGTCTCTGATTTTTTTCCTCTGCAAGTTACCTATTCTTTTGTTCTTTGTTCAGATCTGTCTCCCTTGGTTGTTCTTCTTTTCGATGAACAAACCCTTGTTGTGTTCAGGTAAGTGATCATGTGAGTCTTGTGTTGCTTTTTTCGGCTTGCATGTATTCTGCTGGTACAGTTTGTATCTTGTTATGAAAGATTTTTGTTCTTGTTTTTTCCAAGAACTTATATCCGGCCCTTTCTCTTCCCTTGGAGTGAGATCTCTATTCTTTCCTTTTTGGTCAGTGTTAAATCTTCGCTCTCTTGTGAGGATTGAATACTTTGTTGTTTGGGTTATTCCGTTTGTCTGGTTGTTGTTTGCTAACCTTTGTTTAAACTTTTTGTTATGGTACTGGGGTCACCTTTTGGTGTTCTCTCCTCTACTTTCTAGTTATCACAATCTCTGTAAGTCTTCTTTCCCTTCTTTGTAGGCAACAAGGTCACTGAGTCATTGCCCTTGGCCTATATGCAGGTTTCTATTTTATGATTGTAGGTTGTTTGTGTGTAGGTGGATACTTGACTTGACCTAGCACTTCTAAGTGTTTTAGGAATCTTGTTCTTTGCTATCCTATCTGCTTCTTGTTTGTTTCTTTTTGTTCTTGTGTTTCTTTTTGTGTGGCTGGATAGTAGGCTTAACCTAGCACCTTGACTGTTTTAGGAATCCAACTGTTTGCTATCCTGTTCACCTCTTGTTTTGTTGTTTATTCTCTTTCATTATGGCTGGCTCGAGTGATGTCATTGAGACTCGAGGAATATCCCAAATTGCAAAACTAGACTTTCGGGATCCCTTGTATTTGCATTCCAGTGACACTAGTGGAACCCCCATTTTAAATCTAAAATTAAATGGAACTGAGAATTATAGAATATGGGCTTGTGCTACAACCTTGGCTCTTGAAACCAAGAACAAACTTGGGTTTATTGATGGATCATATATTAGACCACACAATGATCTTGTTATTCTAAAACAACGGGACAGATGTAACTATGTTGTCCCAAGTTGGATTCTAAGTTCTTTCGCTGAGGATCTATTCTTGGGACAAGTTTTCTCAAAAGATTCCTCCAAGGTTTGGGAGGAACTGAATGAAACCTATGATAAGGTTGATAGATATATCACTTTTAATCTTTACCAAAAACTCAAATTTTGAATCAAAATGGATCTTTTGTTTCTGATTACTATCACAAGCTCAATTCCTTATGAAAATAATTTGATGCTCTTATTACTCTTCCCACTTGCACGTGTAATTCCTCTCACGATTTTTTAAGCACTCTCAATTAATAAAACTCATGTGGTTTTTAATGGGTCTTGATAATGTTTATCAACCAATTAGGAGTAACATTCTTTCAAGGGACCCTCTTCCCTCTGTTAAAACTGTTTTTTCTCTCATATCTAGGGAAGAGTCCCATCTTGGATCTATCAGAGATGTTAAAAAAAATCTCTATTTTCTTTATTTTGATGAATCTATTAGAGATGTTCTAATATTAATTTCTTGGTTAAAAATGACAACTTGGTTATACATATCATTGATTTTTTATATTTTATTAAAATATAAACTTTTCAAGGTCTGCCTTACGGCATCCAAGTTAAGAGAGATAAACTGAACTTCCACGTTTGAAACGTATCTTAGTGCCCGAAAGTTGGATAGGATGGCCTTTACGTAAGAATTATATTGCTCTCAAAAGAAACTGTAAATTAAAATTTTAATTCTTTAAACTTTTCGACGAATATATCCATCATAATTTGAATTATTTTCGAATAAAATATTATTCATCCGGCGGGATGAAAAATTAGAAAAAGAATTAAAAAAATTATGGCAGACAGATTCGCCAGAAATCCATCACCATTTCAAATTTTTGAATAATTATAATTCATCGACGAGATAAGAAACTAAAAAAAATTTAAATTTTCCGATGGACGGATCTGCCAGAAATCCGTCGGAAAAAGTGTTCTATTTTACCCTACCAAAACAACCGACTTAATGTACGCCTCCTCAAAAACAGAAACAGTCAGCGACCTCCTCCCTGTTGCTATTTTCGTGATTTTTGACCAGCGACCTCCTCCCACCGTCCAAACCCACCGGCGACCTCCCCTCCTCTGGCAAGCTCTTTCATCCATCGAATTTTCTCCATTTTTTATGGTATACCTTTTTTCACCCTTTTCCCTCTTTTAAATGTATGTAAATACATGTGTTTCAATTTTTGGTATGTGTTTATAAATTCATATATTTATGTGTATGTGTATGTAAGTTTTTTATAGGTATTTGTATGTAAGTTTTTTATATGTATGTGTGTAACATTTATTTGTTTAAATTATTGTTCTTGGGTAAACTCTTAGGTAAAGTTATGTAAATGTATGCAAGTTTTATATACATGTTCACAAATTTTTTGGTAAATTGTTGGGTAAAGTTATATAAATGTATGCAAGTTTTGTATACATATTGACGAATTTTTGGGTAAAGTTGTATACATGTATGCAAGTTTTGTATATATGTTCGTTTAAGAGTTCAGTAAGGATTTGAACTTTCTAAAGCATCCATTGCACACACACTTGCTAAACTCGCAAAGTTGCTTGTGTTAGGGCTTGTATTTTCAAATCTAATTGTTATATATTTCATGTTAGAAATGAGTAACCAATTGTTGGGCAAACGTTAGGGCTTGTATTTTCAAATCTAATTGTTGTGTATTACGTGTTAGAAATGAGTTGCCAATTGTTGGATAAACGTTAAAACTTGTATTCATAATTTTAATTCATGTATATTTCGTGTTGTAAATGGATTGCAAATCGGAACAAGATATATGAAAACAATATCAACAGGTTGTAGGACAAACAATTAATTTTATTTTGCTTCATAATACCACCATTTCCTTTGTTTATTTCAAAAATTCGAAACTACTGCAAGAAAAATATCATGTTTTAAAACCACTTACATTTTTTATAGCTTTATGATAATCTTAATACTTACCATTATAATTAACTTCATAAAAAAGTAAGTAACCCTTTATTATGAACAATATATTATATGTTTTATTAAAACACCACACTAAGTTGGATCACTATCACACAAATTTACTTTTAGAAAAACATATAGTATGAGGGTATTCAATGCAATGGTGGGTTTTGCAATTTCAATAGGAATTGATCATGTCAAAAGCAAGATGGACAATAAATACCACCACCATCACCATAACCTTATTATGTATATGTAATTCAAAGCATGTTTATATCTTTAAATTCTATTTGATCACACATATTTTCGTCAAGTTGTAGCTTTGTCTACGAATACTGATAGAGGATAGATATATAAATGATCAGATATGATATATATATATATAAACTAACAACTATAGACGAAAGCAAAAATGGTGTGACACCGTCTGCTGTGGAACTCTTCGATCATACCCAGAAGAAGAGGCCATGTACAAAGTCATCTTCAGGTAGCGGGTCACGATGGGAGTACGTGACTTCGAGGTGTAGCAGGGTTGCGCCAAGTTTAGAACACACACACACACACACACATATATATATATATATAACTTTAAACTTTATTTTGGGTTGTCATATGTTGGGGAAATGTTAGGATTATTTAAGTTGAAATGTTAGTGTGTGTGTGTGTGTATATATATATATATATATATATATAATCTACTTTGGGTTACCGTTTATTGGAGAGAGATTAATATTGTTTTAGTTAAAACGTTAGTATGTATATATTTATATATTTCTATCTAGCATGTGTTGCAATTTGTTGGGCAAATGTTATGATTTTTTAGTTGGAAAAGTCTCATTTACAGCCGTTATGCTATGGAAATTGACTTGTATAAACCACAAGTACCTATTCAATTTAACCAATCTCACCCGAAAGTACGGCGAGGATCTCTCGGCCTATCCCCTAGTTGATACCTACTTGTGGAAGAGGCGGTTGGGGGACCCAACAAAGGTTGTTTATTTGGGTTCGGGTACAACTAAGATCCCAATCTGGTCTTGACCGGGACATCCTCATAGGCGAACCCGAGTGGATCATCTTCTGTAGATAGTCAGGTGTATACCTCTTTTTCCTTTGATGTTTGTCTATTTCATTTATGCTTCTTATTAAAGATGCTAAGATTTTAATGTATTTCTAGTTAATTAATGATTTACAGTCCTAAGTTCAATAAATTCTCCGCCGAGAGGAAACCCGGAGGAGGGAAGATGAGATCCGGAAGAAAGAGTTTGTAGACGTGATGAATATGGTTAACACAATCTCAACAGTTTTCGTTGATCTCGCTGCAATAGATTTGATATACTTATTGTATTGTATTTATGAAATATTGTCACCCAATAATCGTACTCTAATTTATTGAAGAATTTGTATTTGTATATAATTTCGTTCGAATAATCATATTAGGTATTTAACTATTTATGTGTTTTAACAATTTTATTTTAATTTATAGGATTTTTATATTTCAGGATTTTAAATTAGCAGTTTTTTTGCTTTATTTTCTTGGAACAACTAAACTTTCGGCGAATTTCTATCGGAGAATCCGTCGATAAATTTTATTTTTTTTAAAAATATTTTATTGAAAATAAATTTTCTGGCGGATTTTTCCGACGGATTTTCGACATAAATTTCGTCATTAGTTATTTTAATTTTTAAGGAATAATAAAAACGGCTCTTAATTTGAATAAAAGTAGAAAATAAATTTAAATAAAATTACCGACAAATTTCCAAGTAAAACTAATCACATTTTCTAAAGCTGTTAGTTAGCTCGGAAAAAATTAGAAAATATCAAAAACAAATGCGAAGGATTTCTGGCGGCGTTATTAGCTGGAAAACACAAATCCGTCAGAAAATCCATCGAAAATTGCTTTTAGGATCGGGGGTTTTTCTGGTCGGCCAATCCACCGGATATTTGGTTTTCCAACAGATTTGGCTGTCATAAAACCCCATTTTAGTGGTGGATACATATTTACTTTATGTATTTAGAGGCGTAGGGACCTTCTTCTCCACCGCCACCTCTTTTGATAAACCCCGCCCCCCACCGTAGCTCTACTCCGATGAGAGAGCTCCGGTACACACCTACCATATCATTTTTTGCCTTTCTTCTCACCCTCAGTTTTCACCTCCACCCTTTCCTTCTTCCCACCACCACACAGGACCAAGAGGGAAGATGGGCGGTGAGGTGCGAGAGTTGAATTCCATGCTTTGTAATGCCCCGATGCGGGTTCTTGAGTAGGACGAGCAGTTTTGGTAGTTGAGTGTGGATGGTGGCAATTCGGTCAAATGCTTGATGATTTTGATTCATAATCATTTTTTCAGATCTCGGAGAGTGCAATTTACACCCAATGGTGCTCAATTAATTCATAATCCTTTTTTCAGATCTCGAAGAGTGCAATTTTGATTCATAATCATTTGGCATCTTAAATGGAGCAACTCATGGTCCGAGCGATTCTTCACGAAAAAGGCATTGATTTCGGATTTCATTCTTTGTCCATGTTGTGAGGAAGAGATAGAATCTCTCGAGCATTTTTTCGTCATATGTCCAAAGAGCTTTCAGTTATGGGAGAAAGTCTCCAAATGGTGGGGTTCGAGCATCTCGTCGTCTATCTGTCTAGATGATCTTATTGCATGTATGGAGTCTATCATCATTCGAAATCCAATTAAGATATATTTGGCAAGCGGTGATTTGGTGTACTCTTTACTCGATTTTGGTTCAATGGAACACTCGGACTTTTAAAGTGGTCGACAATCTATAAATCAATCACTTTTTCAACTACAACTTCTCTCGTTCAATTGGATTTCCAAGCGTGCATAAGATTTTGGACTCTCTTGGTCAGATTGGTACGGGGACCAAGGTTTTGATGGTTAACTCCTGCTCTCCTTTCTTGTTCGGGTCTTAACTAGACTTCGTTCTAGAGCGCTTTGTTTTTATTTTTTGGTGATGGTTTCTTTTGACATTGTTCTTAGTTGAGCTCTAGTTCGTTAGACTCGCTGCATTTTCTTGTTGTGTCCTTTTTGTTTGGGTTGTTTTTTTAGTGTGGATTCTTTTTTGCCTCTTACATAATCTTTGTTTGTTTTGGATGTTTTAATAAATTTAATGACAAGAGTAAATATGTAATTAATATCAAGGCAAATTAACTGTAACGACTATCTGTGCTACTTGGTGAAATCTGAAGTCGAGGAATTTGTTGGCATTAATCCAAACCATGTTGTAATTAATGTTTATTCATTTGAAAGCATGCTATGGAGGGAACAATCGGGAGAGATGGATTATACCCAAATAAGTTCCAATGGGAATAAATTTCAACACTCTTCCTAACCTATATGGCATTATAACACATTCTTGACATATTTGAGTATAAGAATACTTCAATCACAAATATTGATGATCTTGGAATATCTAAAACATTTGAAACTGAAAACCAACCTACTTAGTAAGTCACACAAACTGAAAAACAATAGTTTGTCACTCTATGCCACACCAAACAAGAGTAAAACAATATATAGAGAGGGGGAGAGAGATCATATGAGAAAAATAACCGAATAGAAGAATAAAAAATCGCTCGAATCACATTTGATTTTACATTAAAATCATGTGTAAAATTGTAGGTGATTCACGGCACTTTGGCCGCGATCTAAGGTTGTGAGCCACATCTCCCGTACACCCTTGCATTGCCCTTCATCCTTGCATTACCTGTTAGTGTAAAATCACATTTGATTTTTGCATGTGATTTGACCATTTTCATGTTCTCTTATTTGTTAATTTTTCTTTCTTGAACCTCCCTCTCCCTCTATTTGTATATATATATATATATATATATATATATATATAGAGAGAGAGAGAGAGAGAGAGAGCTTGGTTCAACTGTTAACCAAGATTATTGTGTTAACTTTGTTAACCAAGCTCAACCAATAAAAATCCATCTTTTATCTAGGTTTATATCCATCTCATAATTTAATGACAAGAGTAAATATGTAATTTTAGTTTGTATGTAACTCCCATATCATTAATTGAGAGTTACATAATTAAAAAATCCCATAATTGTTGTTGATTTACTATTGATCTTGTTTTTCTATAATATTGATTTATCTATCCATAATGTTCTTGAATTTGTGATTGTTATAAGAAACCCGATAGTAAAGTTTTCGATATCGTTCAAGCTAATATGGATAAACCCATTGGAAAACAACTCGACAACATTGGGAAGGTTACAATGGTTTACGATAACAATCGGACATTGAGTTTCGGAAGTGAAGACAATAATCAAAGCATTTGTATTGGTAATGGATTAATATGTTATTGTATTCGTTTTAATCGAAACTATGTTGATTATGACGTTTTTGTGTTTTTTATAGTTCATATTGTGTTGATAGCTTTTTCTTTAATTATTACTGCGAGCCCAATTCATATGTTCAAATGGAATGAGTTAATCGTCAACTTAATTTGTTATGTAATCCAATTCTGATAACCATTCGGCTCCATCAACTGCTTGTGATACTTGACCTGCCATACACTGCAACTAGTGTTCATATATATTCTAGTAGGGACATGAATTAAGGCATCTAATGAACTGTGTGTGTTCATATGAATTTTTAATCAAAATTATGTTGATTGTGACATTTTTTTGTGTTTTTTATAGTTCATATTGTGTTGATAGTTTTTACTTTTATTATTACTACGAGCCCAATTCATATGTTTAAATTGAATTAGTTCATCGTCAACTTAATTTGTTATGCAATCCAATTTTGATAACCATTCGGCTCCATCAGTTGCTTGTGATGCTTGACCTGTCATAGACTGCAACTAGTGTTCATATATATTCAAGTGTGTTCATATATGTTTTAGTAGGGACATGAATCAAGACATCTAATATAATTTATATTTTTTGTTAATTTATTATTGATCTTGTTTTTTTTATAATATTGATTTTTCTATTTATAATGTTTTTGAATTTGTGATTGGTAGAAGAGACCCGGTTGTAAAGTTTTCGATATCGTTCAAGTTATTATGGATAAACCCATTGTTCATAATTAATGAACTATTGTTCACAAGTATTCATATTGTGTTCATAGGTACACTAGTTGTATATCTCAACATCGGCTCGCTCCTGAATGTGTTCATAATGAAGGAGCTATTATTCACAAACTGTTCATATTATGTTCATGTGTACACTAGTTGTATATTTCAACATTGGCTCGCTCCTTAATGTGTTCATAGTGAAGGAACTATTCTTAAAAAGTGTTCATATTGTGTTCATGTGTACAGTAGCTGCATATCTCAACATTGGCTTGCTCCTAAATGTGTTCATAATGAAGGAACTATTGTTCACAAGCTATTCATATTGTGTTCATATTTGTTTTTTCATATTTTTCATTTCGTGTAGCATCTGTTATTATTATGTTTATATTGTGTTCATAAATGTTATGCAGTTCAAGTTCATATATATGTCAAATTTTTTTCGTATTTGACACAATGGTTCATATATTTATATATATATATATATATATATATTTGTGTGTGTGTGTGTGTATGTGTGTGTTCATATGGTTCTTACATTAATAAAAATAATATGATTTTTTAATTTTGCAACTCCTAATTAATGATATGGGAGTTACATAAAAAAAATTACTTAAATACTCTTTTTCCCTTTGTTTACATATGTTTTTTGAAATTGTAAATTTAAAAAATTAATTTTTTATCATGATTAATCACAACCATTTATTATAAAAATTAATGGCCAAAATTGATTAACAAACTTAACACAATAATCTTAATTAACATTTGAAACAACCCATTAAATTAGTCTCTTTCATAAACAACGGCTCCAGATTTCATCTGTAGGATTATTTCAGGTTGGAGACGCACCTGATTACAGTGAGGAAGACTGATTTGATAGGGTGTGCCGTGTTTGTCCTCTTGTTTTGTTCCATGTGGTGAAGTGTACGATTTTCCCCATGCTTCGTGGGTGTTAGAGTCAAATGATGTATTGCTCCGTTTTCATTTTTTCCAACTCATTTCAAATAGAAAACGGATGGGTGGGTTTACACCCCACCTATTTAGGATTTACACCCCACCATATTACCCCTATTATACCCCCTTTCTTTTTTCTTTTCTTTTTTTACTTATAATCATTGATCAATAATAGCCTTTATTTATTTACTTGTAATCATTGTTCACTAATAGCCTTTATTTATTTTCAATTTTTTAAACTGTTGTTTACTTTAGGTAGGGTTTAGCTTATAAATTATTTTTTAAATTATAAAACCATTAATTTTTTATTTTAAACTATTTTTTTAATCTAAGCTTCTCTGGGTTAAAACGATGTAAATAACCAATTTTTAAAGATTTATTTATTAAAAGTATGTTCACATACTTAATTAATCAAATGACAAATTGCATGAAAAAGTAACATACTTTAATTTGATTTTTATTTTGGATAAAATACTTTCAAAACTTCAATTTTGCTACCTAATATGTATCATTGGATTCTTGGTGATAACTTAAAATTAAACAAAAAAGTAAAAACATATAACAACTATAATAACAACTTTCGTAAATAGAGAGTAAAGATTACAATCACGAAAATGTTACATTTGTCGACTTGAATACATGTCTTCCCATGCAGATGCCCTATCAATCCTATACCTCCTCCATTGTGGGTGAGTTGACGGTATTGGATAACCTTCTTGTAGCAATAGATTAATGAAATGACTCCCCCGCACACGTGCAACAACTATGGGGCCAGTTGATTATGACTCATGTGGACCAGACCAAAGCGGAAAGCACGTAGAACTACCTATCATGGAAATGAATACAACCGGTCTCCTATAAAATGAGGCGATGACTAACCCTGTATATGGCATAGACATCCATTTATCCATTGGGGCAAAACCAGTTCCCGAAAAATCCACGGTCTTCCAAATGTAATTAAAGCCTATAGGAGTCAATATATCCATGTAATCTTGCTCATGATACGTTAACTCTTGTAACAACTCTTGTCGAATTGCAGGCCACATATTTTTATCGAGACCAAGGCCGACGGCAATTGACCGAAATCCACAGTTTCCATCACCTTTGACATTATTTAAACGTCTGATATAGCGATGAAAAATATTTGGAATATGATCGAGTAAAGGGTTTGTCACAGGTTCTTGGTTTAAGTTTGGGACTTCCATAGTCGGCTCTTCATTTTAATCCACAAACAAACTATGTCTCGCCTGCTCCTCATTTAGATCTGGGATCGGATCGCAAGCACACGGTAACCCACAACTGCTATGTAGTTGACAACCACAAGTTGAGGAATCTAGTTGAAAACCATTCGACCGACTAATCTCTTTCACCATCAAATCAAGAGCTTCATTTGAGACGAAACCCCGTAGTAAACTCAAGCATGGTATATTGTGTTTGTGATAACAAGAAATTTCACTTCTCCCAAAACTTTCTTTGATTGCCACGATTTGTGACTCTACGATCTTATTAATACAAACAACAAATTTATCCAGAGTGTAACTTTGATGATACATGTAATTCTTGAACTTAGCATGTTGGCTCTCAACTCTGTTCGTAGTGCGATTTCCAAAGTTCAAACATTGGTCAATCGAAGCAGAGACAAAATGGTTTTTATATTTGTCCAACCAGTTATCATGTATGTAGATTAAAACACCTGAAATGATATAAAATTAAGTATTATATAAATACTTGATATAAAATTAAGTATTATATAGAAAAATAAATAATGTAAAAGACTTACGGGGGTATTTTGACAACACTGTTCGAAGTTTCTCATAGTTTTTCATGTACGGCATCCACGTTGGAGAATCTATAAGTAATTTCCACGCCGATTGAAAAAGGTTCCAATCATGTTGCGACCTAATAGTTTGTTTGCAATTCTTCAAAATATTTTGACCGATGTGCCATCTACAAAGTAAATGATTGGCGTGCGGAAAAACTTTTTCGCACACTTTCATGAGAGCCAATTCTCTATCCGTTACTATAACACGTGGGTGCATGCACTCATTTAGCGTCACCTTTAGCTGCTCCAACGCCCATTTATAATTGTCCATATTTTCTTCAGTTATAAAAACAAAAGCTATGCAAAAGGTTTTGCTGGTTGATGTTACACCAACGATCTGAACAAAAGGTATATTATATGTGTTTGTCTTGTACATGACATCAATAATCAACACGTGTGGGAATGCACGCCATATTTCATAAGATGTAGGATAAACAAAAAATAAAGCTTGCAACTCGTTTGTAACTGGGTGTGTATAAGGCTGATAAACATAACGATGAATATCCAAAAGTGACATAAGAACCTGCATTGGTGTTTTCCCGCATTTCTCGTGCTTGCGAATTTTCTTTTGTGCATCATATATCGTCGGGAGTGTTGACAAGTTAGTCTCATCTCGATCCTTTAACGTTGATAGAATTTCACGTGGTGGCACACTCTTCGACGTCAAATCTTCTACCAAACGAAATTCATCATCAGATAACCRTCTTGCGTATKSATGACCYTCTAGATTCACTGTAGGGCGATGGTTATGTTGATCGCATACCACTCTTATCGTCCAATAATGATGTTCCAGTGAATATTTTGCTACCAACTTAAATGGACAATTTGTCTTTTTGGAACTAGTATTTGTATTTGATCCTGATCCGCTAGGTTTACCACCACGGTCACACATAAGAACCAATTTATTCGTGAGACCATTTTTGCATTACTTTGATCTTTTTGTGACAATGACATAACCAAGAGAGTATGCCGTATTTTTCACCCAATTCATCATATCTTCACGAGACATAAAAACCTACAATTAAATTTATTTTTTGTTAATGCTGAGGTGACAAGTATTAATTTCACTAAAATAATATAAATACTTATTATTTATGATTTATTGTACCTGATCGGTATAAAATGGTGATGTCCATGTCGAAAATTGAGCATCTTCCGTTCCATAGTGAGCAACATCAACACCTAGATTGGAGTTGTCTAAAACCTACAATTAAATTTATTTTTGTTGATAGTGAGGTGATATATATTTTTGTTGATGGTGAGGTGATAAATATTAATGACAATTTAATATTTATTGTACCTGGTCTGTATAGAATGAAGATAACCATGTGGAAAATTGAGCTTCTTCCATTTCATAAAAATTGTGAACATCATCAACACCTTGATTTGAGTTATCTTCGTAAAAAAATGACATTTTCTGCAATAATAAAAAAAATGAGTTATCTTTGAAAATTTAAGTCTTTTGCACGACGTAGTAATAAAATGAAACTTCATCGTTATTTATAGGGTAATTTTTAGTAATTAAGAGTTAGTTAGGATTTAATTTTTATTAATTAGGAGTTAGTTAGGAGTTAATTTTTATTAATTAGGAGTTAGTTAGGAGTTAACTTTCATTAATTAGTATTAGTTATTGAGAGAGGTTTTAAGAGGATGGTTATTACAATTACGAGGTAATTTTATAGAAAAATTAAAAAATAAATAAATGATAGGGTAGGTGGGATGCAAACCATATATACTTGGAGAATGTATTATCATATGATATAAAATATATATATATATATATATATGTGTGTGTGTGAGTACTAGTTTTGGTAGTTTTCTTGATTTATTCCATTAAATATTTTATACATTTAATAGTAGTTAATAATTCTTATTTTAATTAAACATTATTATTTTTCTTCAAATTTAGATAATTCTCTAAAAACTCCAGTTTATTTTCTCAAAATATTTATCTTTAACGAACCAATATATAAATGGAAAGAAGAGAGAGAAATATATAATTGGATATTTTAGTAATATAATTAATATTTTAAATCTTCATAATAAAAAAGTTGTTGGTATTAAATGTAATTTTTTTTTTTTTGATTTGAAAATTTTGTTTCATTTTAAAGGAATTGGAGATATAGTCAATTAAATTAATTAATTAAAAAAACCAGTTATAAGATATTAATATTAAAGCAAAATTCAAGAAAGAAAGTGAGAAATTCAAGATTTCTGAGAAAAGACACTTCATTTACTATAGCACCCGATTAAATATATTGAAAGTCAAAATTGTAGGGAATTAAAAATAAATAAATGAGATATATTTTTTGCAGTTTTATAGAAAAATAAAAAAAGTAAATATATGTCCATCTTCAAAGTCAAAACCTAGGAAAATAAAAAAAAGTAAATGATATATACTTTCTTTAATCACGAGGTTTTATAGAAAAAAAAAAATGATGGGTGTGGTGTAAACCATAGCACCCATAGAAAACCCCACCTTTTGTGAATAAGGAACATTTACTATTAATATATATATATATATATATATATAATATCATAAAACATTTACCTCATCCATTTAAAATTCAAGTTTACATCTGAAAACTCGATCTAAAAATTAGCTGATAACTAATCGACAAAGACGTTCAAATACAAGATAAATATTGTGTCTTGCTAACATTGAAGAATACTGCATAAAACGTATAACCAAATGAAGACTTTCTTGTTCTCATAAAACCATGCAAAACTATAAAATAATATTGGGAGAGAGAGAGAGAATATAGTGAACCATGAATTTAGATCTAGGGTTCGAGCTTTGAACATCAGAATCAAGATCGATGTATCGTATTGTATAGCGCAAATACACTTCTAGTTACAAAATACTAGAAGTATATTTGCACAACGCGGCCCGATACATCTCGATTCTAAGCGAAAACTCGAACCCTCAATTCTAATTCTAATTCTAATTCATGGTCCATTTGTTTTTTGTTTGGGTCAATTTTATTTTGTGGTATTGTGTTGTTTTGAGGGAACGAGAAAGCTTTCGATTTGATTATCTCTATTACATCGTATTTTGGTGTATTAGTAGGTCTCAACCTTTATATTGTATTTGTAAATATTAATCAGTTATTTACATGGAGTCCATAAAGGAGTTTTAAAAGTTGTATATATAAAATAATAAGCCGTAAACTTGAATTTTATGATATTTTAGTAACATGAGGTGAATGTTTTATAATAAATTAAATATTTTAGTGTGAGTATATACTCATTTTTAATTGTAAAACGTACCCGTGCAATGCAGTTTGAAGAGAACAAATTTTTGTTTTTTATATTATTATTTTTATCTAAAAAAATTAATTATATTAAGGATATTTTTATTATTATTTTTAAAGTAGGATAAACTTGTGGGTTTCCAATACTTGATTTGCTCATGTAGAAAATTACTGTGTTTTCAAGAATTCTTAAAACTTCTTTTCTTATCTATACTATCTTATAAAGCATTTGACTAAAACTCTTAAAAACTTTTAAAAACTCTTCAACCCGTTCATCCCTAAACGATTTCATCTCTATCCGATTTCATCCCATATCTGAATTCGTATAACTAACTGCAGCTAAACACAATCAAATACAGGATAAACATCTCATTTTAAAGCTCCATATCTGAATTCGTGTAACTAATTGCAGATAAAATAATCAAATACAAGATAAACATCTTATTTTAAATATAAAAAATCTAAAATATAATTAGGATAATCATTGAGTTC
>NC_037534.1:12163857-12169275 GCF_001531365.2 Cynara cardunculus var. scolymus | reverse complement strand
GTTATTATACATAAATTAAATTATAAAAAAATTGAACTAAAAAATTACACAAAAAAATGAGGAATTTTAAATAGTTAATTTGATACTAATATCGATATAATTTTGTCAAATTTTTATAATATTTTAATATATTTTATTCAAAAATAAAAACATCATCGCTTTCTCAAAATCACATAAATGGACGAAACAACTTTGTCCAAATATAAAACATGTTCTTGGTTCAATCCAACCTCCACTCCGCACGCTAGCCTTAGCTGCCGTTAAATGAGTCAAAAAATGCTCCCTCATATTGACATCTTAATTTGGAGGTGGATTTCGTATGAAACTATTTGGAGTCATCGATAATCAACTTTTTGCTAGATTTATTAACACTTTTAAAATAATTATAATTACGATAAATTAATAGCTAAAAAGAAATCCAAATTTATATATTTTCTTGCATATTGTAATGAATTGATTGATATGATCGATTCATGTAGCATTTCCAAATGAAATAACACATCAAACATGTTGATTGGATAAAACATGACATAACTACATTCCATTGTTGACTACCGACTAAAATTCGCAATAGTCAATGGCAAAAAAATGTCCAAGACGGGGTGCAATTTTAGGTTACCATGCCTATTTTTCTTTGATTAGTGAAATTATGATAATAAATAGGTTTTTACTTTAATGATTGATGATTGATTATTTTTCCATTTTGTAATGTTGATAGGAAAAAAAACATTTGGATTGATGACAAAAGCATTAATTTTTGCAAGTGTTCTAAATATTTGATAGGTTTCATAACCCACTACAAGAAACTATGTTTATTAGGATTGTTAACCCTTGTAATACAATATTTAACTAACAATACTTTTAAATATATAGAACAAAAACTATAATTATTTGTGAAGATGAAATTTGACAAATTTCTATGAAAATGAGGAGTTTGGAACCCAAAAAGTTTTATTTGTATTCAACCCCCTCATACAAATACATGTGACTTGTGAAGTCAATTATTCCTACTAGGACCATCACTAGACATGGGAGCAACTGAAGCTGAAATCGAGAAGGTGAGAGAAGCTGTGTAAATTTTTGAATAAACTAAGCATGATACTAAACTAGCATACAAGTTTAGTAGTAGTTGAAACCAACTCAGATGAACTCAATGAAGCTTAAGTTCCCAAATTGTAACACCTAGATTTTCATAACATGACCAATTGGGAATTTTGTGTAATTAAGAAAATGCTCTTTATCTATGTTGGAAGGATCCTTACAAGTCAGATTGTAAATCGATCAGCGAGCGAAGCACTTCAAGCTCCTGAAGGGGGTCATGAAACCCTTGTGCCACGAGCTTGACACTACAAGCCCAGGGTCGCGTTTGTTGTATCGTAAGCGGGCTGGGATGGGGTGACCCTTGTATCGCGACCCTAGGATCGCATAAGTGGCCTGGACGTTTAAAGGTCAATCTTTAAGGTTTTGATCCATTTTTCTCCCCCCTCTTATTCCTCTCCTCCTTGGTGAAATTTTTGGGAGCTTAAGTACCAAGTTTTTAGAGCATCTTGGGTGGATCTACCTTAAAGAGTTTAAAGATTTGGTGATTGGAAGCTTGAGTATGGAAAGGAGAAAGATTTCATGGAAGAGTGTCTGTTAGGAGACTTCAAGGCTTGTTGGAGGTAAGTTTCTTGAATATTGCAACCTTAAGTAGGGGGTCTTTCTAGATCTAAAGGTTATTCTTGTTTGGTGGTTCATTTTTAGACTTACGAAATGGTTGGTTTGGAAACCCTAGATCTTTGTTGAAGATGACTTGAAGATGGGAATATCTTCATCAATGGAAGCTAAAGATTGGGGTTTGAAACCTAGGTTTAACCTAACCTAGCAAAGGTAAGTTCAAGTTGTTTGTGAAAACTATGTACACGCCAAAATGCGTATTTTGAATTATTAATGTGTTTTACTTTATATTTATCAAATGTTTGGGTTATTGATGAGTATTGCATAAATGGTATATATGATTTTAGAAAACTCACGAGATACCTATATTTGGGGTTTTCAAACAATTTGGTAAATAAATCTTGAAAGTGTGTCAATTTATTATTTAATTCATAAATGGAGGTTGTTTGACAAAAATGCACTCTTGGTGCCTTATAAAGCATTTGGGATATACACATTATTGGGTTATAAAGTATTTTGGAGAGATAGATAGTATGATTTCATTTGAAAAATGTTAATGATGGATTTTTGAGTAAATCATACTTTTGAAGCATGTGCTTGCATAAACATTGGTTACATACGTGTTATCGCTTATGATAACTTTTTATTTAATAATCAATTGAGTTGTTGAGATTTTGGTTCGGTTTTGACTCAGATGAGTCTTGGGGATATTTGTCATGTTTAATTTGGTTTATGTCGAGCTTTGTAGTAATATGCAGTTATGACATATTTATTTGAAATGTTACGTGCTTTGAGTGTGTGGTCTTTCATTTAGGGTCATTAATTTAGACTGTAACATAATAAATCCATAAACACAGAAGTAGGTTTGAATGGGATGAACATTCTCGTGATGTAACCTGAAATAGGCATTGGGTCTTCATAGACAATAAGATGTCTGCTCTTTGAGTTGGGCATCGGTCATTAACCAACAAAATGTAATTTCTTGTGAACGAGTTTAACTAGTAATTTTGAAGATCCCAAGATATAGACTTAGTATAGTTGAACTTGCTGAATACACAAGCAATAGACATGGAGTTGTTGAGCTTGTCAACTCATTAACCTATAGACCTGGAGAGATTAATCTTAATGAATTATTAATCAAATTTTGTAAAAGTCTTAAAGTCTTAAAATACTAAATGACCAAAATACCCTTTATACTATCTTACCTCACTTTTTCACCTTCTCCACTCCTCACATACACTCACCTCTCGCAACCATTTTTCTAAAACTATAATTTTAAATTTACACTTTATACCCCTATAATTAATTAATTAATTTACTTTACGTCTTTTACTTTTAAATTAACATACATAATCGTATATCAATTAAAACATGTTTAAAAAATACATTTTTATTTTAACAAGTTATATCATTATAATCGTCTCGTTAATACCTTCGAAATGAGTCCAATATTGAATAGTTTTTGACTTAATTATATTATTATATATTATATATACTGTAAAAAAAATATTTTTAATATTTACAATTTATATTTTTATAGTTATTTATATATATATATATATATATATACTATATATTTTGGGGTTAGGCTGTTCAAATTACACTGTATAATATGTTCTGAATTAATATGTGCTTGGGTTTTTTGAAATATATATATGCATGTATTAATTTAACCTTAATTTGAGTTTATAGACAAGAAAGAGGGTAAACAGTTGAAATTTCATTCTAAAACCCATCTTTTTTGGTATTTTCATGGTTTATCATCTGTTAAATTTGTAGTTTTYTTTATTGGTTTTAAGTGTTTATCTTAAAACTCAAGTTTCTTGGTTCTTTGCTTTTGGTGTAAATCGAACACATTTGTGGAGTCGTCTAAATATGTTGGATTTTAAATATATTGGATTTTAAATTGTCATACATTTTTTTTCATATATAGTCTGTAATTGGAACCATAACTCTTATTTATTCAAATTGTATTAATATATAAAAACCAAGTGTAACATATATCATCGTTAAATCTTATCTTATAAAACCAGTGGAACTTCAAAATCGTTAAAATTCATGGCTCCCGCCGCATTGCGCGGGTACACAACTAGTCTTAATGAATACGTAATCCGTTAGTGACGATCATATAACATAGATATGTGACCTACTTTTGTGTTCCATCACATTCAATGGAATTAGGCAACCCTCGTCACATAAATGTGAGTTTCGCATATGATTATTTATCCATGTTTTGGTGTTATTTCGGTGTGAAGAGTTTTGATGCTTCAAATGTTGTTTGTTTGTTTATATTTAGTTGCTTTAGGGTACTTGAGTTCAATTCATGTTTTCAGTATTTGAACATCAAGCCTTATTTTGGTTGTTTGAGTATTGGGTTTTAGTTTCATATAATGGATGTTTTGATTTATAGGTTTTCATCAAGAAAATGGTGGGTTTCGGAAAGATGTTATTTTTACGATAAAGACATTTCATTTGTGAAATTATGATTTAAAACAACAGTTTTCAGTTTTATCTTTTTATAATTATGATGAAAACAGCTTGAACTCATTGTACGTTAAACATAAATCTTTTTATTTGTCGACATGTGTATCAGGTCCTTGTTGGGGTTTGGTACTAACAATGTTTGAATGCTAGTTTGAGGCACGTGGAGGATCTAGCTCTTCACTGATGTCTGCCGCATTTGGAGATAATTATTGTTATTGGACTTTAGTAACACCCAACCTTGACATAATCTTCATCTAAGACTTGGTTTATCAATTATTGATGTTAAATGTAGATTTACTATTCGAGATAATTTAAGTATTGGTTTATAGAAAGAGATTTGTCATTTATTTGATGATTTATCAAAAAAATTAATTTAATCCATCTTTCCAGATTTGAGGGTGTTACAAAAATACCTATAAAGTGATGTAAGCAATAGACCAACATCAAGAGATAATGGAATAGGTGAAGAAAAGGGGTATAAATCAAAGAAATGAATGGGAGAGGATCAAGAAGGACAAATTGAAGCTAATGTCTAACAAATGTAGCCACTAGGTTGACCTCACTGATGGATGTCGTGTCCACCAAATATTATATCTAATTATCCACTTAAATACAACCAAAATTTTAGTGGTAATAAGTTGGGTAAAAACTATAGAGATGTGATAACCAGATCCTGGTTATTACCAAGGTAAATTTATACATGAATATTTGACTAAATGATTCTATGATTTGCATGATATTTGTTACGTGCCGGTATGTAAAATGATATTTGAATATATATATATATATATATATATATAATATTAATGTGAAGTGCATGTGTGTGAATAAGGTGTGTGCTTGTGTGCTTGTATAAATGGATGCATGAGGTGGAAGGTGGGGGAGAAGGCGGTGTAACTGACTTTTCTCCATTTGGTGGGTATAAAAGGGGATTATTTCTCCTTTCATTTGTTTGCTTGCCATTTTAAAATTTGAGAGGATTAGAGAGTGTGTTGCCCGGTTTATTAGAGAGGAAGATTTCAAGCTATTTTCAAGAGTTGGATTTCAAAAGGTTGATTGCAAGTATTTTGGTGTCAAAAGCTTTAAAAGGTGAGTGGTTTTAAAGCTTTCTACATCAAAAATTTCTACTAGTTTTATTCACATGCTTCGTATTGTTAATTTTGGAAAGAAACTTTGATATTTTTGTCTAAGTGTTTATCCTGACAAAGTTTGTCCGGATTATGTCCGGATTAGTTTGTTTGTTGTCCGGATTATGTCCGGATTAGTTTGTTTGTTGTC
>NC_037534.1:12160832-12162211 GCF_001531365.2 Cynara cardunculus var. scolymus | reverse complement strand
TCTGAACAGGAAGAATCACACTCTGGGATTGTTCAGGGAGGAACAATACCACACCCGGAGTATATAACCAGAGATGTATTGGCAGAGGAAATGGGAAAGTTACGAGAAACTTTGATATCTGTTATAAAGACACCTGCCAGAGTTGAAACAGAAAGAGTAGAGGTTTATCCGTCTGCTCCAATCACTCAGAATAGAGAAGGAGATATTAAAACATTCTTAGCATGTAAACCACCAACGTTCTCTGGAGAAAGGGATCCGGTAAAAGCAATGTGCTGGATCAAAGAGATGGAATCTGTGTTTAACACTATCCGATGCCCGGAGACAGATAAGGTACGATTCGCTGTTTCAATATTAAAATCAAATGCTTTATTCTGGTGGGAAGTAGAATTGTCTACCAGAACGGATGTGTTACAGAATATGTCATGGATAGAATTTGTGGATCGATTTAAAAATCAGTTTTGTCCTAAAACTGCTGTTAGACAAATGGAAGAAGATTTCTTGAAATTGGAGCAAGGAAATAAGACTGTACGGGAGTATACGGAAAAATTTATTGAATACTCTCGTTTTGCTGATCATTATGTTTCAGCCGAGTCAAGGAAGATATAAAGGTTTATTTGGGGTTTGAAGCCCTCAATAAGGGAATTTGTTATTGCAATGAACCCCAATACCTTTCCACTGACGGTAGAGGAGGCAGAGGTGACGGAAAGAAACAAGAATAGACAGTCAGAAGGGAAAGTTTTTGAGAAGAGGAAATGGGAAGGACCTTCGACTTTTCGAGGACCCAAGACTGTAAAATATAATAACAGATTTGAACAGAAGAATAAGGAGAAAGTTCATCAAGATGAAGGTAAGATGGATCCAAGAAAATGTTATAGATGTGGTGAAGCAGGACATTTGTCCAGGAATTGTCCAACCAATAAGAGATGTTTTAACTKTAACTCTCCGGATCACATCCGACCGAATTGTCCTTTGATGAGAAATTCACAGTTAGCAATTGGAGGTAATGTACCGGGTAATCGGGGAAGAACTAACGGAAGCCAAGCAGGACGAGGAGGGGTACGGGGACGATCCTTCCAGATGACAAAAAGTGAGGCAGAAGCATTACCTGATGTGGTAACCGGTATGTTTCTCATAAACTCCTAACATGCTAAAGTGTTATTTGACTCGGGTGCAAATTTTTCATTTGTATCTCCATCATTTGCCTTATATGCTCGTATGAATTCTGTGCCACTTGATGATAAATTAGTAGTTGATACTGCTAATGGTCATGAATCTGTTAGTTGTGTGTTTAAGAATTGCATTATCATGATTGAGGATTGTGAGCTCCCTATCTGATTGTTTCCTATGCCTATGAAGGAATTTGATGTGGTAGTAGGAAT
>NC_037534.1:12157238-12159582 GCF_001531365.2 Cynara cardunculus var. scolymus | reverse complement strand
TGCTTTAAAGATTTGGAGACATTATTTATTGGGAACAAAGTGTAAAATTTATACAGATCACAAAAGTCTGCAACACTTGTTCAACCAAAAGGATCTGAATATGAGACAACGAAGATGGATTGAATTAGTCAATGATTACGATTGTGAAATTTTATATCACCCAGGAAAGACTAATGTTGTAGCTGATGCTCTGAGTCGCAAAGAGAAAAGTGGAACTATCAAGGCTGTAGCAATGAAAATAAGCTTGAACTCAGATTTGCGTAAGAAAATACAAGAGTGTCAGGCAGAAGCTATTAAAGAAGAGAATAAGAAGTTGGAGCAAGTGRGTAAGACAATTTCCAACATGGAACCAAATGAAGAAGGGATATTATGTTTCCAAGGACGGATATGGGTACCAAATTATGGGAATTTAGGAGAAATCATTCTACATGAAAGCCATAAGTCTCGTTATTCCATTCATCCAGGTACCAACAACATGTATAAGGATATAAAAGCATTTTACTGGTGGTCGGGTCTCAAGAAAGATATTGCAAGATATGTAGAGCAATGCTTGACTTGTTTACAAGTTAAAATAGAGCATCAGAGACCTTATGGGAAACTACAATCGTTGGAAATACCGATGTGGAAATGGGATCATATTACAATAGACTTTATCATGAAACTACCCCGAACTCCAAAAGCTTATGATGCAATATGGGTAATAGTAGACCGTCTGTCAAAGTYTGCACATTTTCTACCGATAAAAGAAAATTATTCGTTAGAAAGGTTAGCACAAATTTATATTAAAGAGATTGTTACTAGACATGGTGTTCCCTTGTCTATTATCTCTGATAGAGATAGTCGGTTTACTTCAAAATTTTGGGAAGGATTACAAAAAGCTCTGGGGTCTGAAATTCGACTGAGTACATCTTATCACCCACAAACTGATGGACAGAGTGAAAGAACTATTCAAACTCTAGAAGATATGTTAAGAAGTTGTATTATTGACTTCGGGGGATCATGGGAAGATCATTTACCACTAATAGAGTTTGCATATAATAACARTTATCATTCCAGTATTCAAGCGGCGCCATATGAGGTACTATACGGACRTAAATGCAGGACGCCATTATGTTGGAATGAAGTGGGTGAGAAACAGTTGACTGGTCCTGAGATTRTTCAAGAAACTTCCGAAAAGATTGAACAGATCCGTGAAAGAATTAAGATARCACAGGWTCGCCAGAAAAGCTATGYTGATAATCGTCGGAAATCCATTGAGTTTGAAGTAGGCGATTTTGTTATGTTAAAAATTTCGCCATGGAAGGGTGTTATTAGATTTGGGAAGAAAGGAAAGCTCAGTCCAAGATATGTGGGGCCATTCAGAATATACAAGCGAATTGGGCCAGTAGCATATCAGTTAGAATTGCCGGAAGAGCTGMGTCGAATCCATAACACGTTTCATGTGTCAAATTTGCGGAAATGTTTGGYTGATTYRAATTTAGCTGTACCGTTGCCAGARATTCAGTTAGACAGCAAATTGAACTTTGTGGAAACACCAGAAGCCGTGGTAGACAGAAAAATCAAGGTGTTGCGAAAYAAAGAGATAAGTCTGGTTAAGGTACAGTGGAAATTTCATAAAGGACCAGAGGCAACTTGGGAATTAGAGTCAAATATGAGATCAGAATACCCGTGGCTTTTTGACTAAAGGAATTCCGGGACGGAATTCTTTTGAGGGGAGGATAATGTGATAACCAGATCCTGGTTATTACCAAGGTAAATTTATACATGAATATTTGACTAAATGATTCTGTGATTTGCATGATATTTGTTACGTGCCGGTATGTAAAATGATATTTGAATATATATATATATATATATATATATATATATATAATGTGAAGTGCATGTGTATGAATAAGGTGTGTGCTTGTGTGCATGTATAAATGGATGCATGAGGTGGAAGGTGGGGGAGAAGGCGGTGTAACTGACTTTTCTCCATTTGGTGGGTATAAAAGGGGATTATTTCTCCTTTCATTTGTTTGCTTGCCATTTTAAAATTTGAGAGGATTAGAGAGTGTGTTGCCCGGTTTATTAGAGAGGAAGATTTCAAGCTATTTTCAAGAGTTGGATTTCAAAAGGTTGATTGCAAGTATTTTGGTGTCAAAAGCTTTAAAAGGTGAGTGGTTTTAAAGCTTTCTACATCAAAAATTTCTACTAGTTTTATTCACATGCTTCGTATTGTTAATTTTRGAAAGAAACTTTGATATTTTTGTCTAAGTGTTTATCCTGACAAAGTTTGTCCGGATTATGTCCGGATTAGTTTGTTTGTTGTCCGGATTATGTCCGGATTAGTTTGTTTGTTGTC
>NC_037534.1:12154093-12156493 GCF_001531365.2 Cynara cardunculus var. scolymus | reverse complement strand
TTTGTTTTGCCTGAAACTTTGTTAAACCTCGTTATTGAGAAAAAGGTTTAAAAAGTGGCATTGTATGGAACCTGATTGGTTCAAAAGGTATGAGATTTGAATAAGCCAAGTGATAGCTTGAATTTAAAAAATGACTTGGTAATTTGGTATTATGGATTCATATAATTGTTATTTATATGAATACTTGATTTTTGTAAAGGTTTTGGTGATCCTTCACCCTGCAATGACATGAATAGGGTAACTCACTAGACTTTTAAAAGTCTAACCCTCGTTTTTGTGATTTTAAATATGTGTTGCAGTTCGGGTGGAAAGTAAAGGAAAGGAAAAAATTTAGTCTTTTCTTATGTACATTTTGGTGGAAGATTTGCTTTTAATGCATAACTCTGATGAATAGTACAAGATTGTATTTTTGAATATTTGGACCTTGTGTTTGGTCATAATAGATTCTTGTACTAGTGGACCCGTATGTATATGAATATGTATTTCTTTGTTATGAAATATGTATTACATGCAATATGTGGGCTGGGGCGTTACAAGAGACTCGGTTTTAACCGTAAGTGTCATATAACAAATACAAAAACTGTAACTTTAACGTAAATATGAATAGGGGTGGATTTTTTATTTAAACACTAATTAAGCAAGAAATAAATAAATCAAAACTATCAAATATAAAGAGATTTTGATGTTTAAGTTACATAAGTGATTCCGTTTAATGGGTAGAGATAATTGAAGATATAATTTTAGACATACAAATCATATGGTTAAACCACTTAAAAGTAGCATTTGCAAGAAAAAAGCTCCTCTAATAAGTTGGGTCTTCCAATATCAATAGGTTGATTGTTTCAGAAAGAATCACGGAGACCCACCAAAGCACGAGTGAAGCTAGCATCAAGTTCTAATGCAACCCGATTCTGGATTAGTTAACACATAAGTTCGGTTAACTTATTCTTTTTCCTATTTACCCAATTTCATGACATAATCAAGATAATTTTGACAAAATCTTAAATATTATTTATTAGTAACATTGATTTCCTAACCAATTATGGATTTAAGAATCAAGTTAACATTCAATCATCAAAAGAGCATGTAAATTGGGCAAATAAATGTTTGTATTGTAACATCTCAAACAACCACAAGATTCAAAAATTCGCAAATGATTACACCCAAATGTTGAAAACAAAAGTAATCATCCTCACATGACATATCTTAACCCAAAAATGTCAAAGATAAAGTAAAATCTAACTCCAAGACTCGAGAAATGTAGAAATCCAAATTGATCAAGCTTCAATAAATCGTCTCTTCCCATGGCTCTGTTTGTTCTTTTTTGGTTCAAATGTCATGGGGTGCTAAAACTCAAGTTAGACCAAGCTTTTTTATCTCCCTAAGGTCACCTACGTGCTTCACGGTGGTTTGCTAGTGGCTTAGGTGGTTAAGCCCGCGACTTTAGTCACATAAAACCAGTGGGAATCGCTCTAGTGTTGTATGTCAACTACGGCGCAACCCTAGGTCACAGTAGTAGTCTTGTGACTATTATTTTGATATTTTCTCTTTTCTTTTCATCACTAAACAACATCCATTACAAATATGGTTTAGGTTCATCATTTAAAGCATAATCAAGCAAAATAAAGGGATATGTGGGGTGTTTTTGTGTGTAAAATTACGAGGCTAACACTCACCTTAATAAGAAACAATGAGCAGAAGAAGAGGATTCCTAATGATAATATCCCAACGCTCAATGGTAATGGGCGTGTTGACTCGCTAAAGGCACTGAGAGATAATAAAAGGTAGTATGCAATAGACGTAATCAGAAGCTCTCTCACACACTATAGAAAAGAAGAGAGATGCAAAAACACTTGGCTAAGTTGATAGAAACGAAGGAGAGGATAGAGGAGCTTCTCAAAACATAAACCTTCAAAGTGATGAACAATGATGTAGTTTAAAATTTATACCATAAGACTACGCAAGTGAGCATACATGTTGAACACGGGGAGACATTGGACTAACTAGAGATTTGCTCTAGACTATGATCTAGCTACGTGAATTCAATTGGGGATTTTGATTTCACACTAATTTGATGAAAGACAATAAGAATTAAAGGAATCAAGTAAAGTATGAAAAGAATGAACAAAACAAACAAACCACATATTAATGAGCATTAGGAAATGTGATATTTGGATTTTTGTGACAATAAGGTTTTGTTATGAAAAATCATTTCAATCCTTAATTACGTCATAACTATTTTTATGTTAGGACCTTTGTCATGGTCGATTTAATCTCAAGTTTAAGGTTAAACTTCCTGTAATAACCCAAAAAAAATATAATAATGATAAATAAATAAATTGAATGCAATTTAATGACGGGAAACTCAATGGTCATGAAACCTACGACCATTTATTATGG
>NC_037534.1:12142045-12150408 GCF_001531365.2 Cynara cardunculus var. scolymus | reverse complement strand
ATGAAAACCGTAGATTCACTGGGCCTAAGGCTTACCCAAAACTCTTTTAAATTTTTTTACCCAGGCGGCTTATGAGTGGAAAGAAAAGTGCAATAAAGAGAAATAAGGATTAACTTCAAAGAAGGATATGTGCAGATCAATGCATTGTTATATAGAGCAAAGTTATGCTCCTCAAGATTGTAATTTAGATGGTTATACAATTTGTAAGATTAGAAATTTTATTTCCGCTACAATGTAAGTTTTGATCTTGGGATACTAGTTTTGTTATGTTGTAGTATTGGAAATTTTGGGATGTTACACTTCCGTTCAAAATTGATCGAATTAACTAAGTTTATAAAATCAATTAACCAAACAGTAATATTTCATTTGTAGAAATCTATAAATTAAAACTTATGTTTGTTACAATTAAAATCACTTACTCAATACCAAACCTTAATCCAATATAACAATTACCCAATCAAACTAAAACTATATATACTATGAATACGAAACAATCATATAAAACTAAACTAGTTAACAAACTAATCTTTTAGCCAAACCATAATATAAATTAATTGATAAACTATAATATTAGAATGTAATTTAACAATAATAACAAAGGAAGTAATATATATATATATATATAATATTTATATATAATAAATACAACAAATAAACTCACACACACTCTTTACCTGTGTTGAGGTTTGAACCTCTGACCTCGTAGAAGGCCAAAGACTCACATACCACCGTTAAGCCAAAGGCCCTTCGGTTTATGCGTGTATATATATCGGGGAGAGATAAAATATAAATCAAGCCATTAGTGAAAATTTTTCATGAAATTGTTTAATATGATGAAATTGTTTTAAATATATCATTTCTTGATGAAATTATTTCATATATTTTTGTTTCTATAAGAATAAAATTGTCTCATATATTTCTCATTTTAATGAAATTTGTTTAATAAAACTAACGAAATGAATATGATAATGTCCATAATTAACGTCTTCCACAATAAAAATAATTAATCTATCCTTCTGGTTAAAGAAAAAAAGAAAAACTATTATTGATTGAATGAAGTTTTCACAGTTTGTACTAATAGGGTGGTTTGCATTTTATTATATATATATATATATATATATATATGAAAATTCTAACACAACAATAGCTAACTGAACTAAAACAAATATTAAAATGCAAACCACCCTATTAGTGTCATATCACGATAAGCAATAAGCAAGAACAAAAATAGCTAACTGAACTAAAAAAAATATTAAAATAAAGAGGCGATGAATACGTGTATTTTGGATAACACTACTAGAAAACTGACCATTTCTTGCGTCGTTTCCGGCGGACGAAATTCGTCGGTAAATTACTGGCGGATTTCCGGCGGACAGAAAAAAAGTCAACATTTTATTGACAACCAACTATTTCCGTCGAATTTCTTAAGTACTCAGTTTAATCTTGAATTTATATCTAATTACAACATTTTACCGGCGGATTTCCGGCGGATTTTTTAATTTTTTCTTTAAAAAAAATTAACAATTTTCCGGCGGATTTCCGGCGGAAAATCAAATAATTTTTTTTAAAAAATTTACCATTTCCCGCGGAAAATTAAAAAAATTTCTAAAAAAAAGAATAACTAATTTTCCGGCAGATTTCCGGCAGAAAATTAAATAAATTTTTTTTAAAAATTAAACATTTCCGGCGGATTTTCGGCGGATTTTCGGCGGAATATCAAATAATTTTTAAAAAAAAGAATAAATAATTTTCCGGCGAATTTCCGGCGGATAATTAAATAATTTTTTTAAAAAAATTTACCATTTCCGGCAGATTTCCGGCGAAAAATTAAATAATTTAAAAAAAAGAATAAACAATTTTCCGGCGGTTTTCCGGCGGATAATTAAATAATTTTTCTAAAAAAATTTACCATTTCCGGCGGAAAAGTAAATAATTAAAAAAAAAGAATTTAACAATTTTCCGGCGGATTTCCGGCGGATAATTAAATAATCTTTTTTAAAAAAAATTTCCATTTCCGACGGATAATTAAATAATCTTTTTTAAAAAATTTACCATTTCCGGCGGATATCCGGCGGAAAATTAAATAATTAAAAAAAAGAATTAACAATTTTCTGGCGGATTTCCGGCGGATAATTAAATAATCTTTTTAAAAAAATTTACCATTTCCGGCGGATTTCCGCCGGAAAATTGAATAATTAAAAAAAAAAAGAATTAACAATTTTCCGGCGGATTTCCGGCGGATAATTAAATAATCTTTTTAAAAAATTTTACCATTTCCGGCGGATAACTAAATAATCGTATTGTGTTTTAATGGATCATATTGGGCTTTAATGAACCGTATTGAGCTTTAATGAACAGTATTGGGCTTTAATGAACCGTATAGGGCTTTTATGAACCGTATTGGGATTTAATGGTATTGGGTTTTAATGGATCGTATTGGGTTTTATTGGAAGTATTGGGCTTTAATAAACCGTATTGGGCTTTAATGGACCTTATTGGGCATTAATGAACCGTATTGGGCTTTAATGAACCGTATTGTGTTTTAATGGACCATATTGGGCTTTGATGAACCGTATTGGGATTTAATGTAACGTATTGGGCTTTGGTGGAATGTATTGGGCTTTAATGAACCGTATTGGGCTTTCATGAACCGTATTGGGCTTTCATGAACCGTATTGGGATCTAATGGTATTGGGTTTTAATGGATCGTATTGGGTTTTAATGGAAATATTGGGCTTTAATGGACCTTATTGGGCATTAATTAACCGTATTGGGCTTTAATGAACCGTATTGGGTTTTAATGGACCGTATTAGGCTTTGATGAACCGTATTGGGATTTAATGTAACGTATTGGGCTTTGGTGGAACGTATTGGGTTTTGGTGGAACGTATTGGGCTTTGGTGGAACGTATTGGGCTTTGGTGGATCGTATTGGGTTTGAATGGATCGTATTGGGCTTTAATGAACCGTATTGGGCTTTCATAGAACGTATTGGGCTTTGGTGGAACGCATTGGGCTTTAATGAACCGTATTGGGTTTTAATGGATCGTATTAGGCTTTGATGGATTGTATTGGGCTTTAATGAACCGTATTAGGCTTTCATGAATCGTATTGGGATTTAATGAACCGTATTGGGTTTGAATGGATCGTATTGGGCTTTAATGGAAGTATTGGGCTTTCATGGAACGTATTGGGCTTTGGTGGAACGTATTGGGCTTTAGTGTAATGTATTGGGCTTTAATGCATCGTATTGGGCTTTGATGGATCGTATTGGGATTTAATGAACCGTATTAGGCTTTCATGAACCGTATTGGGATTTAATGGACCGTATTGGGTCTGAATGGATCTTATTGGGCTTTAATGAACCGTATTGGGCTTTCATAGAACGTATTGGGCTTTGGTGGAATGTATTGGGCTTTAATGAACCGTATTGGGTTTTAATGGATCGTATTGGGTTTTGATGGATTGTATTGGGCTTGAATGAACCGTATTAGGTTTTCATGAACCGTATTGGGATTTAATGGACCGTATTGGGTTTGAATGGATCGTATTGGGCTTTAATGGAAGTATTGGGCTTTCATGGAACATATTGGGCTTTGGTGGAACACATTGGGCTTTAGTGTAACTAGTGGTGTACCCGCGCGATGCAGCGCGGGTAAATCACAATCCGAAAACATTAGTTTATGTGGTTATTTTACAAGTCAACAAATATATAAAGTTGAAGGTTAATACGGTGTGTTAGCAAGACCCATTTAAAAAAAGTGCACATATGATGGGTTTCATTACAAAACTCATAGCTCATTTACTCAAAGCTCATTACAAAATTTGAAAAATTCTTGACTGAACAAAGAAATACAATCAATTGTTTGTAAATAATGTTCATCCGTATATCCAAACTGTTGTTTATTTTTCGTGATGGACTCATCCGTAAATATTTCCTGCAAAAAACAGCGCAATGGTTTTAATAGAAACATGTGGTACCAAATGTGTAATAATATAATTGTTGATTATACCTTATTCATCACGTAAAACTTCTTAATAGACGGCGTTTGAGGTGTAGACTCTGGCATGATTGAATTTTTTAAGAGCCTTCACACAAGCAGTAATGCTCTTGGAAGCTTTGCCCACACACAAGTGTGTGAGAGGACTCTTTCACAAGAAGAACCATAAGTCATTTATAATTGGACCCTAACATGTTTTCCAAAGAATGCTTGCCTAGACTTATGACGGCTTATGGCCTCGACTTATGTAGTTGTAAGAAATCAATCTTCTATAACATATGTGGAATACCAACGATGCTAACAAAATGCATGTAGATGAAAAATAGACGGTATTTACCAAATCAATCTTTTTGACTAAGCATTTTCAAGTAAGATGAAATGGAAGTAGAACTTGATCAACTAAGAACTTACTTATTTCACTCTTTGCGTGCTCACAGTCATATAAAGATAACTACAAATAACAATTTCTTTACAAACTGTAACAATTCTAATATTAGGAATTGGTTGTCTATGAATTTGCAAACATTTTTAGCAAAGCATAATGAAATCTTTGCATGCAATGAAGAAAACACATTTCAAAGCATGAAAAAGGGGAACCGTTCACGTACCTCCTGTATGCGGTCCAAGGATCGGATGTTATCTAGTGTGTCCAAAGATGGTGAAAGTCCTCCGTGCAAGCAAAAGATCTATAACATATCAACAAACCGATTAATAAGATGGTGTTGTGTGCATTACAGCAGTCACAGGGAGTGTGTATAAGATGAAATGGAAACAGATTGCAGTCCCAAACATGTGTCTAGATGTGTGTGTGTGTGTATAATCAAGGCATATCCTATATATGTAGATATGTATCAGGTCATGAATAAGGTGCATATAATCAAGGCGTATCACATTTATATTGGTCGTTAAGACAACTTAGGGGCCTCAAGATGAAGGCATTCAAGATGCAAAAATTGTTCAGAAACGTGCTCATTAAAACGCATCGTATGCAACAATTTGTCCCATCTTATTTGTCAACTAATAAAAGCATTCAAGATGCAGAAATTGTTTAGAAACATGCAAAAAATGTTGATAAAATTAGATTGCTAAAACAGACAGCACCTGAAACAATAGATTTGCGTACAAAGTTTCCCTTAGCCGCTTGAGCTGCGAAATAAATGAGATGCGAAATAAATGAGCTGCAAAATTCTGAGTTGGCTGGTGAGTTTGGGTACAGAGCAGCGGCTACAATCAAAGAAACCAAATTGGAACAAATTTTTAAGAAATAACCATTGCATTCATACACCAAAAAATGTATGATATACTTGTCAATCTAAATAAGAGTTCGTTAGCCTTTTTGGATTTTTTTGCACTCTCCTATGGCGCATTTGAAACGTGTATGTCTCCTATGATCTACTTAACTTTTATCCTTCAACATCTATTTTTAAATAATAGATCTTATAGCAAGCAATTTTCCCTTCGCTACGATAATAGATTACTTCTCGTTTCCTTAACATGTAGAATTACACATAAACATAAATACATGCAGAGATTTAACATGTTGCATCAAATTATCATGTATGCATACATGTACTGCATAGCCCACGATCACACAGCAAGGTTAAATGGAAACAGGTTATATGTTGATGTAAACAGGATATATGTACAGCACTACACTTATGAAAATGGAGGTGGTTTATGTATGTGAGTGAGAGTGGTTAATACTTTTGAGTGCCTAATGTCTAATACTTTTCAACATTTGATAATTGCCCCCCAGGACAGCTTAAACAACCCCTAAAACAGTCTCTTATTACGTTACTTTGGGCCCAGCAGTACACGTAACCCCTCGGAGATCAGGGGTTCAAGTCTCACCAATGGCAAGAAGTGTGTGTCTGAGTTTAATTTTCCGTTTATAAATATTGTATACTCCAAAAATATCCCAATAGGCTGCTAATTCTACTCTTTCCAAAAATCAGGAAAAGTGACAACTACAACAAATATAGCACATAACTAACAGGTTTCAATCTTGTATTAGGCAAATTGATCAATGTCACTTAATAAACAATTAGGTAAATTCTAAACCAATATACTATTGGATGAACCTGTCTCTATCCCATTCTTGACCTACTATTTAATGCTAAATCATTTGTTGGATTCTTGGACAGAACCACACTGCTTAGATGAGACAACAAATATGAACTTGGTTGACTTGATCTGTAAACAATCGAAAAAAGAGGATAAATCAACCATGGATGCAAACATCCATGTTGCAATGTCAAAAGAAAAAAAAGACCATTGGATCTTGTTTTTTCACATTACCATCCAAGTTGCCCTGCCAATATGCAGATAATCTCTAAGGATTTGTTGGTATCATCAAATAGATATTAAGAATTGCACCAACAGTAAAACGTCTTTATCAAAAGTGTTCTCTTTAATGGAGTATGTACTCCCCAACCAGAGCCCTTTTGTACATGGACAATGAGTTGATGCTACCAAAATCACTACTCCTTCCAAAAAGCCACAAAAAGTTAAAAAAAAACCCATAGTGTTAAAACAAAGACAATCAATCACCTACTCCACTGATCAGGAAGATGAAATACTAACAAAACATGAGGCAATAGTATTAATAAGAATATGTTTGCAAACCATATTTCACTCATGCATAACCAAAGTTACCTAAATAAATTGCCACTTTTTAATCAATATATGCAAGGTTCTTACACTATTCCATAATTATACTTGTATAATAAGAAGAAAAAAAACAATATTTCATAATATTCAGATTATGCATGCTCAACAAGTGATGAAAAAGCCACTTTCACCTACCCGTGGAGAATGGTGCAACAAGGTAAAAGTGTGTGGCCATGTATGCCATTTTGCATCATTGGCTGTTGTGTGCGAAGTTGTGGAGATACCATAGAGACCCTCTTAAACCATTTGAGTTATTAAAATTATAAAGGTTGGCGTTTTTAATTGGTGGTTTCATGTAATCTTCTGCTAACTCACCTTGGATCAGCCCAAAGTGGTGATTTGTCCAATCTAGAACAATAGGTGTGACATTTAAGTATCTAGTAACTGCAACCATGCCATATATCTGCATACCCAAATAATAAATTAGTGCATTGATCACTCAAAAGCAATCCTAAAGCAATTCCAAATTGAATATCAAAATAGAACAACAACTACTCATAAAATTGGCCTTACAACAATATGCAATTTGCTTCTTGTAGTTCTCAACTCTAAATATATATACTAACTATAAAAATGGCATTCAAGATTAACAACACAAGATTGATAAAATATGAACTTCAATAGAACTGCTACTGTTTTGAAGGCATCGAGAACTGTTACCAGGGGTCGAGAAGGCGATCAAAAGCCCTACTTTCTCTTGTTTGAATAAAACCGATGAATTAGTTCAAAGGGAAGTTCATTCATAAGAATCAGGCGATTTGGTTCTTTAGGGTTTAAATTAAAGGGGTAGAAACCCATAAAACCAGRCAAYGATACCACTGAGAATGAAAGTAGAGATCTATTACCTTGAATCGAGAAGGCTGAAGGTTGAAGACATCAGATAGAGAAGCTTCGATCATCAGGGATAAGGGAACAACTGATTAAGGGGAAAGGGATATGAAAAACTAATTACCTGGATGAGAGACTGTAAATCGATGGAACCGATTGATTATCTAGAGAGTGATAGACTGAGATTAAAGCCTGAGTGATGGATAGAGAGGATCTCTTCGAAGAGGATGAGCCTGAATCGTTTTGAGTAAGGGATGAGTATTTCTTTGAAGAGGACGACCCTAAACCCTAAGCTTGAATCGTATTTTTGAGGGCAAGTCTATCTCTCATAAGCCCTTCAAGAATCATTTCAAATTTGAAATTTGAAATTTGAAATTTGAAATTTGAAATCTAAAATTGGTAAGAGTAGAGAAGCAGTGATCGGATACAGAAGAAAGAAGAAGAAAGGGGCCCAAATTGGTGATTTTAAAAGTCGGAAAAGGAGAAAGAAGGTTTGACCCAATTATGATTTGGYATTGGATGAAACACTTGTATAAATAACTTGTACATTGTGCATGATAATTTGTATTTAAGAGTTTTTTCAAAATCTTGTATAAAATGATTGTAACTTGTGCTTAGAAGGTTGCAATTAAGATATTGACTTAAATGGTTATATATGTAGTATAGATACTAATACTAATACTAATACTAATACTAATACTAATACTAATACTACTACTAATACTAATACTAATACTAATACTAATACTAATACTAATACTAATACCAATACCAATACTAACGATAACGATAACGATAACGATAACGATAACGATAACGATAACGATAACGATAACGATAACGATAACGATAACGATAACGATAA
>NC_037534.1:12141592-12141960 GCF_001531365.2 Cynara cardunculus var. scolymus | reverse complement strand
TAACGATAACGATAACGATAACGATAACGATAACGATAACGATAACGATAACGATAACGATAACGATAACGATAACGATAACGATAATAATAATTTTAATTTATTTTTTTAAAATGATTTAACTTTACCGGCGGATTACCGGCGGCATTTCCGCCGGAAATTTAAAAAATTTCAAAAATTTCAAAAATTTCAAAAAATTTCAATTAAACCGGGTTGTTTTTAAAAAATTTAAAATCTAAGAAAACTTTCCGGCGGATTTGTCCGCCGGTAATCCGCCGGAACCCGTAAGAATATAAACCTATCTTCTTCATTTCATACAGCCGCCGTGAAACTCTCTCAAAACCAAAACCTATTTTTGCCCCCACCTC
>NC_037534.1:12139432-12141492 GCF_001531365.2 Cynara cardunculus var. scolymus | reverse complement strand
TGCAGCTAACAACCTTTGAAAAATAGCAGAACATGATCTTCACAGAAGATGAATCCGCAGACCCTCTGTGAGCCATCTCAGAGGCTCTGTTGTAGAAGACTTGTAGGTTCTTATTGCCAGAGGACCATTTTCCAGAACCTCTGTGAGAGACAATAGAGGTTCTGTCATTTTTGACTTGCACGATCAAACAGCTTCTGTTGCAGGTCCTCTGTTGTCTTCTGTGGAAGATACCCTTCTGTCAACACTTGCAGATAACTTTTTCATACTTTTACATTAAGTAAATATTAGAGCTAACACAAGTAGTGATTACTTCAGAATATCAACTTCATATTTCATCAACTACCTGCGGTCGAATGGAGCGGGTACCTGATCAACCCGTCTCTTGTGCTCCAACCGACCAGCATATGTCTCAGCTGAAGGAGTCACTCGACCAGACTAGAGTAAAAATTCCTCTTCGTACCTCTAGTGGTGGTGAGTTTGACTTCTTGTCTGAAGCTGAAAGACTCAAGGCATTAAGGGCTGAAGAAGAGCTAGTGCTTCAAAAGAAGCAGACTGAAGACAACTTGAAGTTGGCCAAGTCACTAGATGAGAAAGTCCTTCCCAAGTAAAATTCCAAGAAAACGGTGAAAGTTGTCCAAGCCCAGGCTAAACTTCTTTCGATTGCAGAAGCTGAGCATGAGAAGAACCTGTAGCTGATAGAAAAGGACAAGCGATGGAGCGAAGCAAAGCTGAAAAAGAGAATCAATCCTCGCCCGATTATCAGCGTCAACATCAGCGGACGTTCTAAAGACGGTGGAACACTGGTCTCAATGCTCATCACCAGGGACAATCTTGATGCCGTTACCGAGTACCCTTCCTATCTTGTTCGTTATAGATACAGCGAATGGATGGAGATCAGACAAGCCATTCAACAATCCAAGTCAAGATACAAGACACTTATCAAGGACACCATCCGCGAGCTCATCAAAAGGATGTCCAAGTATGTCAAGGTCCCTGACAGGACAACTCTGAAGAAAGGTGGGAAGAAGAAACTCCAGCTCTCTGATCCTAATGATGGACCATTCCTAAGGAATGAACATGAAACAAGGTTCTCTTTAGATGAAGTCCTGAAGGGTCATAAGAGTACAGACATTTCTATGCTGAATCTTGACTTGTCAGATAATGGTCCCTATACACCTAATTCTGTGCATTTTAAACCTGAGTTAGGAGTTATATTCATTGACTATGAAGGTGAAGTCGGATTTCAGATAATGTTAGAGCTACATCTATGTCCAATGGATCATCTAGTTTATCTTTTGCTCTGGATAGATGATAGCATGCCTGGAAAAGTAGTAGATCTGAAGATACGAAGAGAATTCCTACGTTGAAGAAAACTTGGTGAAAATGTACCTAGTTACATAGATCTAAGAGTTCTAGAATAAGTTTCTCTTTGTAACAACAATTTACTTTTCCTTGTAACTTCCTGTACTATGTCTACTTTCAGTTATTGTACTTATATTCTGTAAGTTCTAGACATGTACTGTAATACATGTAATATTTCCTATGACTAATAAAATGAGTATTCCATGTACTTCACTGAAAAAGATCTTTGAAAAAAGTAATAGGGACACAAGTCTATGAGTTTCGATGTTACTTTTTACGTTCACTGACAATCTATATGTCAGTGAATAAGCTTTCAGTTTCGGTTTCCATACTTGTAATTTTCTTAGATATAACTTAAGAAAAATTCTCAAGCTGAGACTGGCCAACTGAAAAAGATCCCAAAATAGTAAAAAGGGATATGTACTTAATATGTAACTTTTCCTTACTATTATTTGATAAGATAAGCTTCTTTATGTTATCCTGTTATCATCAAATAGGGGGAGATTGTTGACCCTCTCTCTCAATGATTTGATGATAATCCCTTTTCACTTATGTGTTTTATTTATGTTTCTGTCTTTTCAGTTCCAGCGATCTTCACTGAGTATGTTCAGTGATCGCTGAAGAACTTGCATTGTAAATCTATCAGAGACAACAATACTTCAAGAAGATAACACTCACACCAAAGAACCTTCAGCAAA
>NC_037534.1:12113974-12139132 GCF_001531365.2 Cynara cardunculus var. scolymus | reverse complement strand
CTTTAGGTAAGGATGTCTGCTCATGAATAGTGCTTTTTGTACTATTCACTGTAGCAAAGGACAAGCCTTTCTCTTAAGGCTTGACACGCACTCTAACCCTACCATATTGCATTAAATGAACATTTAATGCACTAGGTATAAATAGAAGTGTTTTCTTCTCCATGCAGCGTGCGCGCAACTCACTCTTTAACCCTAATTCTTACTTCAAGCATTTTCTAGCTTAAGTAAAGGATCTTCTCTTCAATATTTCTTTTCTTGTATTTGCTAAGACTTTGTGTGTAACCAAAGATTGTTTAGATAAGTTTTTATCACCTTATCTTTCCGTAAACAATCTTGTAAAATCTGTATTGATCTTCTTTATAAATATATATTTTAAATTTGAAAATACTGTGTTTGTATTCATCCCTCCCCCCCTTCTACAAATTGTTTTACTAATCTTGTAGACCCTCTAGGGACCAACAATTCGCCTATTTTAATGTACTCATCTATAGAATCTGCAGAAACACCATATGCTAGCATTCGAAATACAACATTAACCTTTTGATAACTGGACAATCCAAGTTTGCCCATTCATCCCTTCGTTGGATAAAGTAGTTGTCATGATTTTGGATAGCATTCAAAATACGAAGGAATAAAGTACGACTCATTCGAAATCGTCGACGAAAAATCGACTCAGGAAATCGAGGATTTTCAAAAAATAATCATTCAACAGATTGCGATCAGCATTTTCCCAATCACAATTGATAACTATATGGCCAGGAATAGAACGTCGATAAGATACATGGTTGTTTTGAAGATAATTATGGATATAATTATTCATTTCAGAGGCTAGATTGACTGCCTCACTCATTAGTTCGACATTAGAATTATCAAAAGCCTTATTGTTTGATTACAAATTATCAGCCATTTGAGTGATATTTCTCAACAAAGAAGATTGCAAAGAAAGTTGAGATGTTTTTTTTCTATAAATGTGATTCGATTTTTATAGTGAAAAATGAGTATGTTGTCAATTCTTATCATGCTTTTCAGAAAAATATTACCAGGCATTTCAGAAGAATATTATCAGTGTGTTGTCTAATCTATCTTCATTTGGAGTAAACTGAAATTTTTGTGTATAAATAGGGGGTGATTTATTAAGCTAAATCACACATATAAAAATATCTTCAACAATCCGAAGTTCATCCTACAAAGATAACAAAGACATACATTTATGTCATTGTTATCTTGATATAACTCAAAATCCAATAATAGGTAGAAAATAAACAAAAGATAAATTTTGGTCAAGAGTAGAAACTCAATATCATGCAACCGAACCGTTCGCAACCACTCCTCAACCAAGAAGATAATTGGAAACGCGAATGTCTTGCATTCTAAAAGCTGCCAAAAAATTGCGAGGGTGTATCAATCAAGTTAAAAGGAGGAATCCAAGTGGTGCTTCAATCAAGTTCAAAGGAGCAATCCAAGTGGTGCTTCTCAACAAGATATCGTAAGTATTTATTGTTTTAGTTGATCATTGTTTTATTAATTTAAATATAACGTGTATTTTTCATAGATGAACGAAGCGAAAGAGATGTTAAAACTAGATGTATCTTATATGAAGAGTTTTTAAGTTTGATCATGTCTGGGACATCCTGAAAGACTCCGAGAATTTATCAAATGTCACTGCATTGACTCAATATCAACGACAAAGTCCTTATCAATCACGTTCTCCCGGTCCTGGTTTATCGTCTGGGACAGATGCCGGTTTACCCTCGTTGACTCTTCACGACGAAGAAGGTAGTGCTTTAACTCAAAGACCAATTAGTGTGAAAAAGGCAAAATCAAGGCTCCAATCTAATAATAAGCTAGAGACTCTAGTCAAGGCTAGTAAAAAAATGAGCAAATGTATAGCAAAAAACAATGAAGTTATGATGAGAAGGAATGTGATTCAAGCTCAGAAAAATACAATAGATATAAGGTTGGCGGATGACAAAATTATGTTTCGCTGATCTAAATTCTATCACTGATCCTGTGTGTTATGAGTTCATAAAAAATGAAACAATTAGAATAGCGAGAGAGAGAACAGAACCCCAGGTTCATACGTTTGGACAAGGATCAGAATACGTAGGATCTCAATATCGAGCATCTCAACATCAAGAATTTGGAAAAGGAGTTTAAGACCAATCCGAAGAATCTCAGAACGTAGCAAGAAACTTTAGTCACTATATGGCTAGCGGAAACCAGTGGACCTTTTAATTTATGTCTTTTAGTTTTTAAAATTTCTCTTATGAAACTACGTTTACGTTTATTCGGTATCATGTATGTTAAATTATGTTATAAATTTGTATTTTATTATTTTTATGTTCATGTTGAATTTTCTCTCTTATACAAAATTTAATTTTTAAATATATATATATATATATATATATATATATATATATATACTAGTTGTGTACCCGCGCAATGCAACGAGATGTAAAATTTGAATAAATGTAATCGAGCATACCAATTACGAATAAACATTTATATTTGAAATTGTCACACACTAAACATCATTGATTGTCATAGCAAAAGCTAAATTAAACGGGAAATTGTTTTCTCTTTTCAATTTAAAACTTTGAATGGCATAATTTCTGGATGAATATAAAGTTGATCAACAAATCAATTAGTTTTATATTCAATATGTTTCTTTGTTCCAAATGTTGGGTAAGAGTCTTCTCCGTGCTTGCAACGGTCACGGGGTAAGGTAAATGAGTTGATAATCATTTGGTAAACGGTCTCCTAATAAAAATCTAAAAAAGCACCTTCCATTTTTACTCTTTGATATAGGTTTCAAAGGCTATTAATCTTGAATGGAAGTTTTGTAATAGAAGCACCACCTTATTGACTGCAGGCTGATGTTACTCGGTTGCTGCATGTAACTGTTTTCCTAGCACCACCTTGGAAGTAAGCTAAATCAAGAACACAAACATTTGGATCGAAATTTAAATTGCATGTTAGAACTCACTTGAGGTTGGCGGTGGTTGAGCATCAACACCACCAGCCAAGTACATGAGGTTCTTTTGGAAAATGGCTTGCATATATTATTAAGTTTAGGCAAGACAACATAATAAAATGTTAAAATGAAAAAGACAGTTTCAAATGGTTTGTCGAATAGAAATGAGATCTGATTTGTACATAGCATTTTAATCTGTGTAAGCGATACATATTACTACCCAAAATCACGTCAACGATACCAAAAGTGTTTCACTTACAGACAACATTTTAGTAAACAGATTTTGGAAGATTTCTTTTTGGAACTATCACCCTAAGATAATCATCAGAGATCTGATGATAGAATCAAAATCAAAATCAGCAAGTACAGAACTAAAAACCATAATCATGACAAAGCATACAACAAATATACAGATCATCATTAACAGGATTCCTACCTCTTCTGCCAATATTTCATGGGTCTTTATTGCAGTTAGCCAAAAATCAGGGACACCCTTTTCTGGAAAAAAAAAATGAAAAATAATAAATTTGGTTCTTATTCACAGAAAAGAGAGGGGAAGCATATATGAAAAGCAGGGTTAAATTATATAGAAAGTATGTTAGGTGCCGTTTACCAAACGCTTATCCGGGTAAGCATTTACCAAATCACTCTACTTTACCGGATGAATATGACAAAAAATAAGAATCTTACCCGGTAAGAGCAAAGACAGTAATCGAGAGTCTTACCCGGTAAGTGAGGAGGAGGACTCTTACCAAGGTTAGCGCTTACCGGGATAAATTGTTGCACACAATGCATTTCAGTGAATAAAATCTTACCCGGTAAGTAAGCGATAGTGTTGAATTTTACCGGTAAGTGCTTACCGGGTAAGTGTTTAGGTAAACGACCCCTAATAGCATCACTATGTGTCTGGTCTATCGCAGCTTCATCCTTCTCTCCAACTTCAACAACACCATTCACTATATCATATCTCTGTAGTTCCAAAAGATAATAGTTTAGTATACACAATAGTATTTAGAGCAAATTCAACAACATCATTCACTTTATCATGTTCTGCCCATATTCAAGGCTGTTGCATCATACATACATTGGCTACAMTGTTAATAATAAAAGGAAGAATGACCAAAGATCATGTCCAAAGTCTTTGTCAGCAATTAATTAGGAAACCATTCTTATATATGGYAATAGTTCTATCTCTTTGTAGACAAGTATTTCTATCTCCTTTGTTCTCAACATCTTTTATTCCAAATTCCTATAGGCAGCTTGGGTAAAACATGRATATCCTCTCTATATAATTTTCAATCTACCAAAAACTTCTTGAACTCGTGAGCACTGATACGTCTTACAAACGATGTCTTGTGAGAGTGAGTTATAAAAATAAACCTTCTGATGTATATGTGTTAGATCTTGAAGTTCTACTATTACCCACATGCATCTTACTCCAGATGGATGGGAAGGGCAAGGTAGGCAAGCATTCAAAAACACATACAAACTTAGCTTTTTATGCCTTGTTTAGCCAGTTAAAAATGAAAAAAGTGTTTTGTGACAAAACATTTAAGGTTTGAAAAGCATTTCTTCCCTACTGTTCGTTTTTCTTTATGACAATATTATTCAAGTGTCAATTAACTTAGGGGCTGTTTACCCAATTGTTTACCCGGTAAGCACTTACCGATAGGAGTCAACACTATGATTTATTTTAATGCGTAAGATTTTAATATATCAAAACATATTGAATGCAACAATTTAGTGGGTAAGAGTCGTCATCATCACTTACCGGGTAAGACTCTCCATCATTCTCATTGCCCTTACCCGGTAAGATTCTTGACCCTCCTCATGTTCATCCGATGAGGAAATTTATCCGGTAAGTACTTATCAAGTAAGTGTTTAGTAAACGGCCCTTTAGATCTGTTTGTACTTTTCAAAACTGCCTATTACTTCTTCGGTTATCTTATTCATTCTCACAGTTCACCAATCTTCTTCCCCTCCCATTGTAAGATGTGGCACTTGGAAGTGACATCATGAGAAATGGAATGCTAAAAAGGTAAATTTTCTGAAAATTTCATTAGGCACGCAAGTAGCCCGCATAGTCAACAAACTAAAGATCCCACGAATAAATGATTTTGCTGACCTATATCCCTCCCCATCCCATTAATTTTAAAAAAGAACAGCCTACAAATGCAACATACAATGTAAACACGGTAAGGACAATGACCATATGTCAATCCGACAATGACCAGACATAAGAAAACTCGTATACCTTTGAATACAGTGGCTCGTACAGTTTCTGGTATTTCAATTCCAATGTTGCTCTCTCTGCAAATGATAAAACATCATAAGCCTTTAGACATTTGCAAATGATAAAACACTTCCACTCTATGTTTCTAACATAGAGTGGAAGTGTTGTTTTTTACCTAAGGAACTTTTTACATTTGGAACAAAAAGATGAAAGCTCAATATGTCCAGAACTTGACACTMCATGTCCGGTACCTGATAAGTAAAAGGTAGTCGTTAGCCTTTAGACTTACACAATTTGGTTTTCAGAATGCTCAATATCTCTTGCCTCATTTASAAGACCTACCTAAGCTTATATTGTCATATGCTAGAAGTATTAAAGTAAATCTATAGTAGTAGCAGTAAGTGAATGTACCTCTTGTCTAGTGTAGGTGCTGTCTGTGATGAAACAGAAGTCCTCAACACATGGAGAACTAATTTTTTCGTACTTCCTTAAATAATCAGATAGATATACCATTAGATTCTAGGAAGATAAAAAAAATACTCAAATCAACTGTATAATGAATAAAGTTTTCCTASGGGTTCCGTCACCTTTTTCCAAAAATACCAACTGTATAATAAGATGGACGCAAGTGAAAGTGAAGGGAATATATAGAGGGGACAATGTTATTGGAACACACACAAAACATATTTTGATGATTTCAGGAATCTTTTAACTTTTAAGTAGACAGAAGTGAAATATCAATGTAGAAGCCATTTTCAATGAAAATAACTTAACTAAAAAACCACCAAAATCATGCATTGTACTTCAAACGACATTGGAAATCTGTTTGTAAAATTGAGATGTTTTTCTTAACCAAAATCCGGCTCCATCAAAAGGAGAATTAAGAATCCAAAGATTTGATGTACCAGTTGAAAAAAATTATGAAGGCCTTTATCCGGTTCATTTATCTTTCTTTTCTAGTTTATTATTTTTGAAATTCTAATGAATATATTGTGTTTGCTACGGAGATATAAACTGCATCTATGTACAACATCCATCTGATCAGACAAACAGACTCATAAAAAATAGAATTGAAAGAGAATAATACCTTATTGCAACCAGGAACAAGTTCTTGAAGCAGTTTCATTCTCTCGCTGATCCTTTCTCTCCGAACCTAAATGGAATGAATGAAATCAAACCCCTATGAATTTGATCATTCTAAAAAGTTTGTAATGGAAATGGACAATACTTGTTTATACCATTTCTGCAAGGCTGTGACTGTTTGTAGTCTGACCTCTTTTGGCTCTCATATGAATGTAGTTGTTGTCTTTAGTAGGACATCCTCCTCCACTATCAATAGAATTCTCTTTTGCTTGTTTTTCCATTTGATTCCCCCTTCAATTGGCTTCAATTCTCTGTTTCTTTTCATTATTTCTTTCTTCTCTTTTATCATTCTACAACCAATCAAGAACCAACAAACTTGTCAAAACACATTCAAAAAAATTTAAATTTCTGCAATGAAATAAAGGGATACATACAGTAATGGGGTTGAATTGAGGATGAGGGGATTTTCTTTTGTCTCTGCTATTAGGTGATGAAGAACCCCACATTYAGGATTAAGGTTACCAAAGGGATTCACCTTTTATGAGAAACTGYCACTTCCAAAAGACCCAACTTTTATGAGAACATTTGGAGCAATGAGAGTTGTCTTGGGAAGATAATCTTCTCAGAGGAGTGTGAATGTAGCACTGTTAACTTGTACATGAGGCATAAATTATTGTTTTTAAGACTTTATGCATAAAGAAGTAGCATCATCTTATGCATTGAAGATTGTTTTTGAGACATTTATCAAATCTGATTTATAAGATTATACAGATATAGATAAGCTCAAAGATAGCTACCCAAAAAGTTGCCAAACATGGCCTTGATCTATCATTTTACGGACTTATCATTTTTCTTATATGGAATACGGTGTAATTAATTTAAGTTTTCACTTTCCAACCTATGAAAATATAACAAATTTGTTGAACCGAATACATACGGTTGAAACAGGACTGATACTTAATACCTAAATGGCTGATTTCTTACATTTATACATTCTTCATTTGTGTTGATATCCATATATTTAATGAGACTGAAGGCAAAAATGCCATTAAATTACCCAAAATCGACCCAATAGACCTAAGATCAGAGTATGTTCTTATCATTAATGAATCGAAACCCAGTAAGAAAAAAAGGAATATTTGACATCGACCCAGTTACGACTGCAACACAATTACGATTGTTCATCAACAAAAGTCAAAATGGTTTTACCTTCAACAAGAAATTACAAAAACCCTACCTGCTGTGTGTCTTATCTTCAATGAATCGAAACCCTGCAAAAAATATGAGAGAAATAGATTACCTCCTCTGTTTGAAGTTTGTTGAGGATGACATATGCTAATGGATTGAAAATATGGATGAAATATATATGCATCTCTGTTGGAACCGATGAAATCGAATTTGGGTTTGGGATTTCATCAAAGTCTGTTTTCATCAAAGTCTGTTGGCGATGAAATCGATTTGGGTTTAGGGATAGGAGAGAGTTTTGAGATGAGATCGATTTTGGGGGAATTTGGGTTAKCRATTTCATCACAATYTGTTGGCGATGGTTTAGGGATAGGAGAGATTTGATAAATCGAATTTGGGTTAGGGATTTCATCAAAGTCTRTTATACGGATTTAGGGAGATTGGCGATGGTTTAGGGATAGGAGAGATTTTGAGATGAAATCGAATTTGGGTTAGGGATTTCACCAAAATCGGTTGAATTAGGTTCAGGGATGATAGTATGCTTTAGTAGGTTGTACTTAAAGCAATATAAGTTGTTTTTAAGAGTTTAAGAGATTAAGAGTTTAAGAGTTTTAGCCAAATGCATTATAAAATAGTATATATATATATATATATATATATATATATTAATCTACATAATATATATAAAAACAAAAAAAAAACATTTATGTTATTTATTCCTAAATTATTAAATAAAAAATGGTTTTTAATACAAATTAACGGGTCCCACCTGGTTTTGCCATTCAAGATACCCACGATATATTTGCCGTTCAAATAAGAGAACCGGCAAAATCTAAATTCATTTGCCGGCTGATTGGAGAGCTCACAAACGGCAAATCCCTAAAATTGTCGGTCGATTGGAGATGCTCTAATCCACTCTAAAAATGCAACCGCTCGACAAAAATCCCGAGTTTACCACCGTTTTCGAGTGGGATATTGGACATGTTCATTTTGGTGGTTTCGCTTATTTAGAGAAGATGAAACAAATATGAGAGATGATTTAGGAAAAGTTGTATCCTTGTGCCCCCACGGTTTTAGCCTAACTGGTAAGAAGATGGAAATTCGACTATATTTCGTTCTATAAAATTTCTATTACGACGGATGCATTCCCGCAACAAATCTCTATATATAACTAAATACGTAAGATTAACTCGAGATCGATGGACTTTGATCGACACTGACGGACACACTTCCTTCAACTATCGTATCGGACTCGATCAGTACTTGATTATTTGAGATATTGCGTAAAACAGTGTTGGGAAATGAGTTACTTGCGCCCGTCAACAACGCATGCTGCACAAATCGTATACGTCTAGGGAAAAGAAGTATCTCGTTAAAATCGACGATCCACGAGGTCCCATTGACTCTTGTTACGCCTTTAGCAATGGTCGCCTTGAGGTTCATCCCGTTCACGTTATTCTTGTCAACAACCACATGACCTATTTCTTTGAACTCCTCGTTTGTTTGATCCAACTGAACGATATCAATTCCTTTATTTGAGCCGGAAAACATGTTATTTATGATGTTTATCCCGTTCACAACTCCACGAACGGACTTCAGAACGATAAACGAGTCCCCGAGGAAGAAACAATCGGAAATGTGAAGTTGTACCGGATCTTCTGCCACTATTCCGGTGTAATCAAAGTAAGAATTAACGATTCTAGTCTGTGTAATTCCGGGTACCTTTAAAAGTATTCCGATGCCACCAAAACCATTAGCCTTGTTGTAGCAATGTACGCCAGTGATCATGTTCGCTTGGCCGGAAATTGCGATCCCGACTTCCGCCGAGAAAATTACGACATCCGTGACGGCATTGTCGTTTCCCTGTAGGTCGATGGCGGTGCCGGTGAAGTTGCGTTCGTGAGGGTCACCGCCGGCGGTGATATGTTGGCCTAGGAACGAGTTGCGGATGTAAGTCTCGTGACCGCCTTGTACTAGGATTCCGGTGGTGGTGAAATGGGCGACGTAACAGTTGTCGATGGTGGTTCTGAGGGCGTCTATCAATCGAATTCCGCCGCCTTTAAAATTGCAATCCACCATTAAGTCTCTAAGCGTTATGAACTCGTAACTGTAATCACGATTCGAAGAAGAAGAAAATGACAAATCTATCAAGTAGCCATCGGTTGTGAAGTTATCAGATGCTTTTAGAGTCCCGCCATATATCTGTTTATAAATAAAAATAAAATGTTTAGAACATCATCCCAACTGGATCATGTGAGATCAGTCTGTCTTCTTGATACTCGTGAAATCATTTTTTTATACTTGAAACTTCACAGACAGATTTACTGTGAAGGTAAAAAAAGTCGAACATTCACAATATTTTGCTGTGAGTTTTCACGTGTAAAAGAGTGGTCTCACGAAAACAGGTTGGTGTCACGTGAACCCAACCCTACATCATCTTGTTATTAAATAGGTAAATAAAAAGTTCAAATTTGTCTGTCTAGATTGAAAATGTTTTTGTTTGTAAGAGTTTTTTCATAGATGAACGGAGTTTGTTTTTAATTGGGAGAGATATGTTTGGAAAAAAAAAACTTGGTTTTTCGCATAAACTTTTCCTCTAGAAGCTTATGGAATAAGTCACTTTTAACATCATTAAGCCACTACGAAACAGTCATGTATTGCTGATCGGATAAGCTGTGAGTATCATTAAGATCCTAATAAGCATGCCCTAAATCTTATACTAAATATGGTGTAGTACTATTCATTTACACCTATTAGAAGAATAAAAAGAAATATATCTAAAATCTTACACTTTAGTGTAATATGATATTATCTTAAATCTCAGAGGTTTTTGATTCATCAATTAATTTTTCATTAAGTCTTATATGAATATAACTCTGGATGAATTAACAATATTATTTTCCCATATGAAATAATATAATTTATCTTAAATTTTAGAGGCTATTTGATTGATTTTCCATTAAATCTTGTATGAATAAAACTGTTTGATGCCTGTATAAACTGAATTTTTTTTATTTGGGCAAGTTTTCTAACAGATGAAAGAAATATGTTTTTTAATTCGACGAAAGATGTTTGATTTTTTTTAACTTTTCTGCAAAAAGCTATCCCATAAAACCTTACTAAATAATTTACTTTTTATATCATTAAATCATTACCAAACAAGGATATATTAAACCCATTAAACTACTAATTAAGAAAAACAATATTTTTGATGATACCTGCATGTTCCCTCGGCCGGCGACCGGAAGTTTAATCGGCCGGCTGATCTTGTAAACCCCCCCTTCAAGGTTTATCTGTACGCCGCCGAGGTTCCTAATTCCTTCCATCAAAAACCCATCTCCGTTGCCGGAAACCGCATCCGAAATCGCTTCAAGAATCGCATCCGTGCTATCGGTTTTTCCGGTTGGATCTGCACCGTAAGCGGTCACCGGAAAAACTCCTGAACCGGTTCTTCCCTGTATAACATCACGAATTTTAACTTTTGCTATTTCAATTTATGATTTTCTAACTATTAGGGGTAGCTCAACTGTATTTCTATCCTGAGAGATTTGTTTGACTCTTAAATTCAGAGCCAGATCATCATAGCATAGCATGCAAGCTGTCCCAGATACTTACAGTTATCTGATCAAGAAATTTACATTGCCAAATGTATCTTACCTCAACGGGCGTAACTATCGGCTTTGATATCAAGACACGAATGATGGATTTTTTTTTTACCAACGATTACGAGTTTAGATCTTATCGTATCAAACTCGTAAGTCATTCATCGTTAATAAAGTCGTGTTCAAATAGTAAAAAGCGAAAATAACATTCATTGTTAATTAAAAATGTCGATCGTAAAACGTTCATTACTAGAAATGTTAGTTTCAACGACATAAATTATCGACGGGATCGTTTCTTGGAAGTTTCCGATGGATCACCGAACGCTTATCGACCCATGTCTAACAAAAAAATGTGACAAATCAGCGACAGATTACCAAGAGGTTAACGATAAAAGTAAATCCGTCGCTAATTTGCCGCTAAAATACCACACTTACCATTCCGACGGATCTCTTTCCATTGGGAATCCACTACCGTAAAACATTGATTTCTTGTAGTGAAGATATAATGAAACAAGATTAAAACTAAACGAAAACATACAAAGATAGAAAATTAACGTATGCAAAATGAATAACGACTTTGGATTAATTGATACTTACGGGCGAAGATGGAGATGGAGATGGAGATGGAGATGAAGACGAAGAAAGTGAGACCGTAGTGTGTTCGCGTCGGAAGAAATACGATTTAAATTCTTGCAATTTTCTAACGTGAGAATCGCGATCCCGAGCTCCACCGCTAGCTAACCGTTCCACATGCAACGAGTGACCGATTTCGACATGATTAGCCATGATGAAACAAGCAAGTAATCCTAGGACTACCATCATCTTATGGAAGGAAAACACACCCATTGTTGTTGTTTCTTGTTTTCTCTCTCTAGGATCCTAGTTGTATATGTATATGTATATGTGTATGTATAGGTGGAGAGAAAGAGAGAGAGAGAGAGAGAGAGGACATGGGAAGTGAAAGGGCTAAGTAAGCTTAATGTTGAATAAAAATGGGTTTTGTTTTGGAAATTTATAACAAAATGGGTTCATACAAAACGACATTCAAACATATTCTGTGACGAAATTAGGGTCTTATTTCTATACTCCTTCCATTTAAAAATAATCCAACTTTTGATTTATTTTGGTGAGTATCAAGTTTTTCTCCCTAAATCTCGTGAATCTATCAATTATTCATGATTGGTAAGTAAAATCTTATACCATATATCAATCAATTATATTGGATACTAACATAACTAATATCAACTTTTTTTCGGTTGTTTTATGTTGGTAAAAGTTTTTAATATATAAAATGATTAAAATCACAATAGTTATTAAAAATACCAATTCGTCAATTTAATTGCAAAATTAAAACTTAGGGCTTGTTTGTTTTTTTAAAAAAACCACTTAATGCTTCTTAAGTCTGAACCGGTCAGATGTTTTTATTTTCAGACCGTTTGTTTTTTTTTTATATAAATAAGAGTTAAAAAGCTCTTAATTTGCTCTGAAAAAAAAGTGATAACATAATCACTTAAATCCTCTTAATCGCTCCCTCCAAACTCTCCCCTCCATCCTCACCTCCAGATTTAGTCCTCCAAATCTATCTCGGAAGACATTCGATCTCCAAATCAATCACGACCCAGATCGATCCACATATTCTCGTAAAATCATGACCCAGATCGATCCACATATTCTCGTAAAATCATGACCCAGATCGATCCAAATCTATCAGATCCAAAACTTGACTGATTCAGATTTCAGACGTAAAAACAAACAGTTTGACATATTCAGATTTCAGACTTCAGTACCAACTCTTAAAATTCAGAAGTGAAATCAGACTTCAGACTTCAGAACCTCTTAAAAAACAAACGCCACCTTAGCGAATTGTACATTTATTTAAAATAGCAAATCCCACGTCAAACGAATACGAAGAAAATATGATTGAAGACGGCGAAAAAAACTCGAAAATATTTCAATGGTTCGTTCTTTTAACTTAGGGTATTAAATTATATTTTAACAAATATATTTATATAAGGAGATTTACGTAAGAGAAACAAACAGACCGAAAACGTATGCATATACATGAATCATTAGTACAAAAAAGGGGTTTATTATACATATATGCATATTCAAATTTTTATGGATTTTGTTTTCGGGTTTATCAATAATTAATATATGAATCATTCAGTGATACGTTCTCAGCTGTTTTACATTTCTTATTTAAACATTTCCGTGTTTTTATAAACTTTTGAAAAAAAAAAGTAGATAGAAATAAGTAGGTGATTTATGAATGAAGCTTGTTTTTATGAAAGGGGTTGGGGGGTTGTTTGATTCTTTAAATAAAGTGTTGGTTAGTGACCAACTTCCTACTTTGAATTCCTAACACATTTGACATTCTCGTCCAAAGAAAGTAATATAGTTTTTCTTGGTTAATTAGGGTTTTTCAAAGGTACTTCAAATGGGGTTTGGTTGGTTCATGATGTTGGTGATGACTTCATTAAAAACCCTAATATATTTGATTAAAATGATCTTGAATTTATCTCCATATAATCATGTAACTTAGTTATATAGATGGATGTTGATGAGGGACATGGCAAAAATAATAAATCTTGATTTTAGAAGGCCAAATCTTGCCCTTAAACACTCTTTTATATTGTCAAAACCCTTTTGAATCGAGTTAAATCGTCGCAAAGATGGGTTGTTTTGATATGTTACAATTTGTTCCATTTTGATGGAAAATGAGATTTGTGATAAATGTTGAAAAATTGGGTTTGTGGTTGTATATTGCTTTGATAGTTTTCTAGAGCGTGTATTGAAGAACACTTTTCAAATACTGTATTTCTCCCCTTTAATGCCTTATGTTAACATGAAATGAATACAGTGATAATCTAGAAATTTCATACACGAAATAAGGCATTACTTTTGTGCATACGTGTGTGTGCATATATACACACATACACACATACACACATACACACATACACACATACACACATACACACATACATACATACATACATACATGCATATTCATCAGATCACGTGTTATGTTTTTAAATGAGAGATCGATAGTTACGGGTGGTTAAGTGGTTACAACCGAATCAGAGTTCCCAATATCAAACTCTGGCTCCAAATCTAAGTCTGGAACCAACAAGTTTGGACGCGAAGTCCAAATCTCTTACTGTAGGGTCCAGAGTAAGAGACTTAGTTGATTTTCCAAAGTTTGGAAACCATAAGTCTGATCTTTGACTCTATGGTCTAGAGTTAGGGACTTAGACAAATTCATAAGTCTGAATGCACATTTTAATCTCTGAATCCATTACCCATATTTAAACTTAATGAAATTTTATTAAGTTCAACTCTCCATAAATTCCAAAAACCGCAAAGGGGCTTTGCCCCTTGGAACCCCACTAGAAACGCTGCTCCCTCAAACCCTGTAAGGGGGTGCGACCCCCTTGACCTCGCCTATCGAAGATGATAGGGCCACATTTGTGAGCATGCACTCCGTAACTCATTTATGTATGTTTCATCATCTTAATCAATCTTCAGTAAATGACAATTACACCGAATGGTTTGACACTAAAACCGCAACAAAAATTTCTCAGAAGATATGTTTTCACCTTCTGTACAATTTTGCCCCTTATAGCTTGCATAAATGACCAAAAGTCATTATATTTCAAGTCATTTTACATTGTTATCTAATTTATCAGTTACTTCATCCATCACCAAAATAAATGTTGACAATAAAATAACATAGTTTTAGGAATTTATAATTATTATATGTTTTAATTAACTAAATGACACTTTTACCTAATGAAAAGAAATTTTATACATCTCATAAATAAAGGTAGAATGAGAAAGTGGACATTTATTTTATGACGAACGAAATAATTTTTAACAAACATGACTAGTTTATCAATTGAGTTATTAGCCAATACCTAACTTATCAATTACTTACCGAACTAGCTATTAAATGAAACCGACTTCAATTTTATTTCATACATCATGTTCTAACCCAACAGACATTCTTAGTGGTTAATAGTTTGAGTCTACTCATAACCACTAAGGTTTGGTTGACTGTCGACTTCAAAGTCCGACGAGATTAGTCAGGATGTGAACACATCACAACAAAATCAAGTTTATAAAACATCAAAATTGTCTATGTGTCATAATAAGCCGCTTTATAAGACTTAAATGTAAACAATTGTACGTCATATGTAAAGTGTTACAATAAGTTTATAAGACATTTTTAAACGTTTTAACAAGTTCAAGAACACGTTTGAAACAAAGCGTCCTATTTATTTTAATATATGATAATTTATTGTAAAATGTTCTAAAAAACTTGTTTAAACACATTTTTGTTAACTTATTGTAACACTTTTATATGTGACACACAATTATTTAGTCGTATAAAACAGTATATTATATGATACTTAAACATTATTTTGTATATTATAAATCCGATATTAATAAACTAATCCGATTATAGAAAAAGGAATATAAATGCAAACCTTTGTAAGTAAATATTGTAATTAAGACGGTGCAAGATTAAGTTGGAATCCATCAGCCCCATGATTAATTAATATAAGGAAGCAGATGCGTACAGTTTGTGACGACTTCATTTGTAACATAAACGTTAAAAGAGGAGGAACATCAAGTGAAACGGCCAGGGACTGCAATCTACTCCTCCACCTTTTTGGGTTTACAAAATAATTCTTTTGTCATATTTAATAATTCAAATCACATGATTTAGTTGTAATCAAGTTTGTTGAATAAATATTGTTTAATATAGGGAGAGAACGTTTTAAATGCAATTCATCGCATTTTGTACAACCAAATCAATTGAGATATTTATAGAAATGATAAAAGTTCATTTATTATGATTTGAATATTTATGAAAAATGACTAATTAAGGTTCATTAATTATGATCAATACTTTATATTATTAAACAATCTAAACTTTTATAAAATCACATATTTATCAAATTAAATGGATGGTTGAGATTGAGTTGTATTGGTTGTACAAATGTAAAATGTGTGCATAATAACTCACCCCTCTCTCTCTCTCTCTCCCTATATATATATATAGGGACAAGTTCAAATGAAAACCATGCAATTCTAAGAAAACGTGTAAACCAAATTCGACCAATAGGAAAATTCCATTCTTTTTTAATTAAATTTAATCAATAAGGGTATTTTGGTCATTTTCTATATTTTTATGATAAATAAGGTAGTTATTAATAAATATTAAATAARRAAATTTAATAATGGAAATTTCTTGAATGGTAACATATTAAAATTTTTAATATATTATAATATTAAAAACTTGATTTGAATGGGGCATTCATAATGAAACTGTTTCATAATGAAACTGTTTAATATGGGACGTTCATATGGGGCGAACTTCATTCATAAAGTTCATGAAACTGTTTCATATGGGGCAAATTTCATGAAACTGTTTCATAATGAAAATGTTCATAATGATGAAGCATGTTCATAATTTAATATTCTAGACATATTGTCCAAATTAATACTCTAGGCATATTATCCACTTTAATGAAAAAGGTTTCATGAAACTGTTTCATAATGAAAAGGTTCATAATGATGAATCATGTTCATATGAGTGGAATAAGGAAAATGAACTATTGATGTAACAGTTTCATCAAACGTTTCAAAACAGTTGAAAAATCGAAATAATATAATCTCTCTATTTCCTAATGAAAATATTGTAATGAATAGTTTCATAAACAAAGTTCAAAAAACAATGGTCATGAAACTGTTTCAATGTGAAAAGGTTTCATTGTAAAATGGTTTATTTGCTCCGTCTATGCATATTTTACGTGTTAATGAAATAGGTGCTTTGTGATTGAAGTTTCATGGTTATCCTTGTTGCTTTGTGATTGAATGTACATCTAGGTTCATGATCATCCATGTTGTTTTGTGATTGAAGTTGATCTGTTTAGTTGGTAGGATGAAAATGAAACGAGTGCGTAATGTATTGTGTTCTTTTATGAAATAAATATATGATGAAACGGGTGCATATTATATTTTGTTCTTTATGGAATTAATGTTAATGTGAAAAGATTTCATTATAAAATGGTTCATTGATGTTATATTAATGTTAACTTTTGTTTATGGAATTAATGTTATATTGATGTTAACTTTTGTTTATGGAATTAATGTTATATTGATGTTAACTTTTGTTTACCAATTTGCCCTTATCATTGAAATAAAATAATTTTTTAATATTTTTTATTTTTTAACTTCCTAAAATAAAGTAAACTAATCTTAGCCATTGATCAAGAAAATGGACGGATGAGATTGGTTTACACGGTTTACAGAAATGGGGCAAGTTTTTATTTGATCGCTCCTATATATATATATGGTTGGGTTCACGTGAGACCAATGGTTTTTCGTGAGACCCGTGAGACCAATTTATGTTCATTGATCAACTGTATAAGCTAATGATCTAATGGTCTAAAGTTGCACGGTGACAATTTTGTAATTATTGAGAAATCTCGTGGCAATTTTGTGATTAAGAATGTTGAGATTGTAGATCTAATCCAAGGGTTGAGAATTGGTCTTACGGGTCTCACGAAAAAGGCTTGGTCTCATATGATCCCAAGTCTCTCTCTCTCTCTCTCTCTCTCTCTCTATATATATATATATATATATATAATAGAGTATTGGTTAATTTGGTTTGCCGAAGATAGTACTTTTTGTTTATATAATTTCAAAATTATAAGATAACCCTTAGTAGTTTGTAAAAACGTTCGGATTTGATCATTCGCTCTATCAGTTGTTAGAACTTTTGTTAAATGAAGGACATTTTGTACCTTTATAATTTTTTTGTCTTTTATCTGATCAAATACCACAAAGACCAAAAATCATAAAATCAATTTTGATTGGGTAAAGGACAAAAATAGGTCGATAAGAGGATGAAAATGCCTCTCATTTAACGACCGTTAAAGGAAGGGACCAAATTCAAATGTTTTTGAAAAACAAACCACAATGGGCATCTATGTTGGGGATATGAGTTTGTAGTTAGTATGAACTTGGATAAATTTTATGGATCATGCATTTAAAATCACTTTCCAAATATTATATTTCGCCCTTGATTAAAAATGCCTTGGGTTTACACAAAAAAATTAATATTGGAATAATTCAGAAATTACATACATGAATTAGGGCACAAATTCATATATATGTATTCACCAGATCAATCATTTATGTATTTATAAGAGAGATCGACAGTTATGAGCGGTTAGACAATTAACATGTAACTATATAACGGTTACAACTGCTTACAGATAAGATTAGAAAACAGTTAGAACTGACTCAGAGGCGTTGAATCAGAAGCATCATGTAAGAAGAAGTCAAAGCTCTGACCATAAGGACTAGAGGCTCTAATCATAAGGACTAGAGGACCTGAAGGTCCAGAGGCTAGAGGCTTTGATCCTCGTCACTTTGGAATCTGAGTGAAGACTCAGAGTACACTGTCTCAAACTATACTTAGTCAAATTTTCACCAAGGGGGTGCGAGCCCGCCTTTCGGAGATATAAGGTGATAGAGGCAATATTAGTAAGTGTGCACTCCGATTTTACTAACTCATATTGTGTATCTTATCACCTTAATCAATCTCAAGTAAATTACAATTACACCAAATGATTGACGACACTAAAATCATCAACATTCCTCCCCCATTTTAGTGTAATTAATCCTTTGATTTACAAAGAAAAATAAACCAAACACATAAATTCCAAACAAATGCATAAATGAAAATATCACAAAGATTGAATTTCTATCTTAGCATATTACATATTCCAAATATTTGAGAATCGAGGTGTCCTAAGGATTGATTACGTGAACCCATTTGAATACGTAAAGATAATATACAAAAATGTTGTCTAATCTAGGATATATCTTGACACTGTTATAAAGGCCTTGTGCCCTTATCCTTTCATGAATGTGTAGAAAGCTTAAGTCGAAAACTTTTTTGAAGCGGCCAAACTTCACATTCATATTGGTGATTCTTTTAGTCTTGCACCTGCATATGCAATTTTTCAAAAGAATCATTAAGAAGTTATCTTTCAACCTATCAACACTTGTAGGCCTAAGTACACACCTTGGGATGATGACAACATGTGATTTAATTTCTACTAATAAACCTTCCACACTGAATTCAACCTTTAACATTGTATTAAAGAAGAATTGTGTATCTTATTACTAGAAATTTATAGGGACATCAAACCCATCCCAATTGCGAACTTGTGCACTAAGTCCTTAGCTAACCCCTTTCTTTAGTGGTCGGCTAAATTATTACGAGTTCTTACGAATTTATGTATATCACCCTATGCATGATTAATTCTTTAACAATGCGATGTCTCACATCCAGGTGCCTTGACATGCCATCATGAACCTTGCTATGTGCTTTGAAGGTGGCAACACTATCATAATGTATACAAATATGTGATATCGACTTTGGCCACATTGGAATCTCATAAATTAAGTTCCTTAACAATTCACTTTCTTCCCGATAGTAGGTAAGACAACAAACTCAGATTCCATCATAGAGTTTGTAATGCAAGTTTGCTTCTTGGAACCAAGAGATGGAACCTCCCATAAGAAAGAATACCCAACCACTTGTTTGATCTTCAATGTTGGTTATGTAACTTGCATCCGAGTAACCTTCTAGCACAGAAGGAAACTTGACAAATGTTATACCATAGCTCATGGATCCCTTTAAATATGTTAAGACTCGTTTTTATTGCATATCAATGATGATTACTATAATTACTAGTATATCGAATCTCGAACACCAGTATTATTGGTACGTCCCATGTATGCTGTTAGATTGAATAGCTTGCTTAGATCCCTTATTTTGTAGAGAAATACTTGTAATCGGGTGCAGTGGAAAAGGGAAAATCAAAACATTTCATGGCATGGAAAATGGCCATTGCTACTTTCACCGGTCTTTAACTAGAAGTAAAAATAGTGTTACTCTTTGTCATTGAGCGAGTTTGTGGTTCGGGCGACCTTCATTACGACTTAAAGTCGCGGGGTCGACTGATCTACTCAAACATCTGAATTTTGCTATTGCTTTCTTATTAACTTTCATTTCTATCCTCTCCTTTCTTTAATAAATTCCTTGGAAGTGCATTCAAGTACATAGATCGATTTCCTTCAAGCATTTAAGATCCTTTAACTATGAAGATTTCAAGTCTAGATCAAGATCCAAGTTTATCTTCGCCAACCATTTTTCTTACCATTGTTGACCTTATTTTATGGTTTTCTTAAAAACCCATTTGTAGGTTCCTTATAGCCTTATAAACTTTTATTCCTGTCAAAACCTCTCATCTTAGCCTCCTAGAACATTACTTTGGATGTATCTCCCATACTTTGAGTTTTGACTGGTTTTAGGTATTTTTGTGAGATTTGAGGTTTTGACTAAAGTTTGTTATGGATCTGATGTTAGGTTCACTTTTGGTACATTCTTAGGCTTGGTTGATACTTGGATAAAATTTCTAGAGTTGTTTGTTTTGGACCTAAAGTCTTCATCAAAGGAAGCTCAAGATTTGGGGTAAAACCTAGATTTAGCCTAAATCTATTAAGGTGAGTTCAAGTTGTTTTGTGAAAACTATGTACATGTCAAAATGTGTATTTAAAGTAGTAGCGTGTTTTAATTGACATTTATCAAATGTATTTGGTTATTTGATGAATTATGCATATTTGATACATTTGATATTAATAAAATTTTAAAGCACTTGTATTTGGGGTTTTTGGACACTTCAGTGAGTTAATCTTGAGAATGCGTAATTTTGATGGTTATTTCATAAATGAAGATTGTTTGACAATATTTCACTCTTGTTGTCTTGGGTTTTATAAACCAAATTGGAAAATACACATTATAGTGTTTTAAAGTATTTTGAAGATTAATAACATGTCTTCATTTGGAAAATGTTAATGATGGAAGTTTTGAGTTAATCATGTCTTTGGAGCATGTATTTGCATAAATGTTGGTTAAATACGTTTTATTAATTTTGATGACTTTTATTGCATAGTCAATAGAGTTATTGAGCTTTTGGCTCAGGTTTGACTCAAATGAGTCTTGGGGAGGTTTTTCTGATTTATTTGCTCTATATCGAGCCTTTGGATTTATATTCAGTCATGGCATATTTATTTGATATATTACACATTTTGGGTGCGTTAATCATTTAATTATTTTCGTGTAATTTATAATGAAATGCAATTAATCCATAGGAATAGAAGTCAGTTTGAGTGGAATAAACATTCCTGTAATGTAATGTGAAATAGACATTTGGTCTTCATAGGCAATAAGTTATGGGTCCTTAAGTAGGGCATCGACCATTGACCAACAAAATATAATTTCTTGTGATCAAGACTAACTAGGATTTTTGGAGATCCCAAGGTATAGACCTAGTGTGGTTGAACTTGGTGAATTTACAAGCAATAGACATTGAGTTGTTGATTTTGTTGATTCATTAAACTATAGACCTGGAGTGGTTGATCTTAATCAGTATGTAATCCATAATTGACACTCATATAACATTTGACCAACTTTTGTGTTCGTCACTGATAGGTTATTTTTCAACCCTTAGACTTATAAAAGGAACCACTTGTATATGATCAAATATCGTTTCCTTGTAATAAAGTGGTAAATTCCGAATATCGTCCACGAAGGTTGTAGCAAATGCTTAATAAGAGTCCAATGAAAGAAATGATTTCAGATAATGAAAATGAAGACTTTAGTTGGATCTAAGTTAACAATGATAAAATAACAAAATATAAAAGGGTAGCATGAGTGTAAGACTTGTGGTGAAATATAAACACAAATTTCAGCAGACAATGCTGTAGGAATGCTACAGCATGAAGTAAGCCATAACTAGTTTCACCATTTATTTTGAAGGTATTCCTCTAGGACTTCCACCATTGCACTATATTCTATCTTTCAACCCATATCTCTATGTGGTATTTGGACCAGGGATAGTGACAGATACACAAATTTCTTTGTTAAAAATCATCTCTCGAGCCGATTCTCATATCATTCAAGTTGGCGTGTGTTCTAGGTAGTTCGTCTTTGAATCTACCCCACTTTAACACTTTTAACAAGCGACCAACCTGTCAAGAATTAATTTGTTTGAAAGATATAAATGACAAGTCTCTTTGTCAGCAACTTTCTCAAGTCTACCTCTCATGTCATTCAAGTTGACGTGCATTCAATGGATTATCTCTAAGACCATGACACTTTAAGACTCTCAAAGTGATCAACTCTTCAAGAAATATCATTGGTTTTTGTAACAGCCTCATTTTCACCATGAGTTGTATCACGTCATTCTTATTAAATAATAATAAATAACCCTAAAATATGGTGGCTAATAAATCCATATTACAGCGAAAGTCTTACAAAATTAAAATAAAATTTATAGCTCAACGCTAAACCGTCCCACACTAGGTTACATTAAAAAGTGAGTTTAAACATAAATCTAAACATCCAAAATATAACAATAATATAATTCTCTAGACGAAAACCTTGCCTTTGTCCACCCTTGAACCTCTTGCACCTTAGATGCATACTAATAGTCAGCTTTACAACGCTCAGTGAGTTCATGGTTTTTGTGCACAATAATACATATCTCATCATGCATAAAACAAGCAATATCCAAAATAAAATAATATGCACATTTGTTTCAAACCCTTTTAAATAATAATGAGATCTCTTAATTTCCCGTATGGTTAAGGTCTGACCGTCATCGGCACTTCCCCGGGTTATACGGCTATCCCTTGTCCGGTCACACATCCCTAGGATGTGTCATCCCTTATGACTTTTGACCCCTTCTCATACTAGACAAAAATATTGACCCGTTGATAACATGCTAATTAATGTTTAAAAAGACGAAAACAAATAGCATGCGACCCACAATAATAATTCAAATACATGTAATAAACCCATAAACATGTACATAAAAAATAACATAATGCTCAAATAATTTGTACGTAAGCATGCATCCTAGTTAAAATCTCATTAAGACTCACCTGAATAGCTCCGCTTAGTTAAACCTCGTCCCTGAGTGATATCCTATTACATGTAATTATATTTCCATAATTAGAGTATGACTTTTCAAAAAAAGTCAAATAGGTCAGTCCTGGGGTTGGCATGGTCAACGGGTCAACCCTAAGCATACCACGTCGCCATGTACCACCTCCAGAATGAAATTTTTCACATCCAAAATAAATTACGACGTATTAAACCCAACATTTAATTACATACGATTCTCGTTATAAAAACGTCCGATCCCACGATTATCTAGTCACAACTCCCGAATTAAGTTATTTAAATATGGAAATCTAATTAATTAATATCCTTTACAATTGATGTCCAAATCTTGACCAACTTAGTCAAAACATCCCGATTTATTTCGATTAATCCAAGTAAATAAATGAGCCTCAAATCTCTTTTTAGCAAATACCGATTTTATCAAAACAACTCGAGTCTAACTGAATTTGACCGAAACAAGTCGGCCATGGCCTAAATCTAGTCTAGCGTCGGCCAGCTCAACTCGACGCCTAGTCCAACCCGGTCGCACCCTTGGTGCGGCTATCGTGAACGATCTTCGTTTGAGATATTTTTCCGATCGTTTTTCACAAAAAAAAATTCAACATCTTATATATAGAAATAATCCCAACTTGTATCCAAATTTACAGCCCCTACGATTCAATATTAAACTCGTATTTTGAGTTTTTGTACCTGAATCTCCTCGAGCCGCCGCCACAACAGCCTCTAGCCTAAACTGCTCGAGACTTGTACCAACAGAAAGGTAATTGAAAAACGATGCCAACCATATATTATACATCAATTTTGGTTGAGTATTTTACCTCCAATCGCCGTTTTTTTGCGGAATAACCCTATGCCGCTTCAAACTCGATATCTCTCTCGTTTCTTGATGAAATCTCGAAATTCCAAAAACGTTTACTCTCTTACACCCTTAGGAACGTCTCCAGATAAATTCAGCTGAAAATTCTAATTTATAGGGCTTCAAACCATCTTTAGAATAGGAAAAACGTGATTTGGGGAAGTGATTTCTTAAGCTAAATTTCAAGTTCAACCTCAACAAAATACGGGATACATATATATATATATATATATATTTACCATCAAAAGATAAGTTTTATATCAACATTTACATCTGAAGGGCCAAAAGTATTCATCGGGAAAATAAAGACTTCAACCCGAAAAGAGTGACAAATACTATCCAAAAGCATAACTACTGTATACCAAAATATGACGGTCCTCGATTCCAACACGAACCATCAACGATTTACAACTTTCCCTTTACTCTTAGCTTCTTTTCCTGAAAGGTTTACCACTAAAAGGATAAGCTAACAAAGCTTAGTGAGTTTAAATGGATATCATGCACATTATGACTCATGTAAGTACATTTATAAGAAAAATCTAGAAGTATAAGAGTCAATATTTATCAAAAGCAGGTGTTAACAAGAAATAGAATTTCAAGGAAACAACAAAGACAATCAAATGAATTTATAACACAAACACTTCAATAATCAAAATCACGCTATGCACAATTAGTACATTAACCAACAATTTAAGTCTAAAACAACAGACAATTATTAGGCTTGACTGACCAATCCGTATTCGTCCACTCTCGGATGGTGTACTAACCCTCTACTCATCTTCCTGCAATAACCATCCTCCATCCCGGACAGATGAGTAGGGACAGCCCCTCCGGTTGTCTCACCCAGATCCAAAGGTGTCCGACAACTGGCGCCCAACACATAAACAATGTTAGGACCAAAATTGATCCTAATTATTCTAAAAGTATTATCAAGTAATCGGGGCCAAGGATGGAAGATCTGAAGATGTTGTTGTGCTAAAATGACTAAGTCTGGAAAACGACCAAAGCCCCTCTGGACGACCAGAGCCTCTAATTGTAAAGACCAGAGCCTCTGGACTCTAAGTCCTTCAGGACTAGAGCCCCTCTGGTTGTATAGAAATGTCCCTCTGGACTCTAAGTCCTTCAAGACCAGAGCCCCTCTGGTTGTATAGAAATGTCCCTCTGGACTCT
>NC_037534.1:12111702-12113679 GCF_001531365.2 Cynara cardunculus var. scolymus | reverse complement strand
CTCTAAGTCCTTCAAGACCAGAGCCCCTCTGGTTGTATAGAAATGTCCCTCTGGTTGGTCTATCCTCAGAATCTTGAAGGATGAAGCTTATCCTGTTTTCGATAAAGATTATTTCCTTGTTTATAGGATTCAATTATCATGTAAATATTGTCTATATAAGGAGTGATACAGGCATAGAATAAAAGTAACCATGAAACAAMAATTATGAATACAATATGGGTAACACATGCACCTATAGAGCACATAATAGGCATATATCCAAGTAAACTCACAATAGAATTCGGTTGAATTAAGCCGAATGTCAAACCGAGTGGTCGAATCCCATTTCCAAATCAAAGTTGGAAAACCACCTCCAAGATTTCCGTACAAGCTCAAACGATCCCTGGAAGATATATTCAAAATCTCATTAGTGAAGCACAACAAGAACTCACTCAAACCTTATTTCGATTAAGGTACTCTACTTTGGATTTCAATATAAATACTCAACTTGCAGAGCTGTTTTACCCTTTTAAAACTCAAAATCACCAATTCGGATCTAAAGACAATTTGTAGCCCTTTCTCTTACCTTTCTAAGGCATATTTATTCCTAGTTTTGAATTTTCTATGATTTTCCAAAAACAGGGCTGTAATCATCCTATCAAATGCTCAAAACACCCATTTTCCTCCAAAACATTACCAATACTAGCCCAATAAGTTCCAAATTCATAGTTTCACTTATTTTTACCAAATTCCACAATAAATCAATGATATACCATGATTAAAACATCAATTTCTACTAATTTCATTGTGTCTCAAATTGACTCCTAAAAGTCAACACTTGTTCTTGAGCTAACATCACAATTTCAAGAAATCTTACAATCCATCCTTGGATTTCACATACTAACTAATAATAACACTTAGTCCTAACAAAATTTCCTGATTTCATCTGTAAATCATCACATGCAAGGACTCAAACTCTATGCATGTCATGAAATAAGGATAAATATGAGTTTTACCTTTGATTTCTCTATAAATCCTTCAATAATCTTGATAAAACACTTGATTTAGGGATAGATTAACTCCCAAGTGTGTGTAATCACACCTTAGAACACCAAGACTGATTTTGAGAGAAAACGGGGTTGAAAATGGGCTGATTTGATGATTTGCGACTTAAATCCCGAGTTGGGTCGGGTTGACCCGGCTGGGTACCCGTTTTGACCCCTAAACACTAAAAAAATAATTTGCATAACTTTTTGCTCGAGACTCCGTTTTCGATGAGGTTTTCGCCTACGCGTCCGAAACGAGATAACCTACAAGCTCCAATAAAAAGATTCCATTGTTTGATCCCAATGCTCAAAACCATACCCGAAAAGTCGATATTTTCAAACACATAATTAAGCGTATTAGGAAGATGGATGTTACAAATACCTCCTCCTTTTGAGGATTTCGTCCTCGAAATCAAGGTCTCTCAAATAACTCCGGATACTTAGCCTTCATTTCATCTTTGTTCTCCCACATCCAATTCGGACCACGGTGATGCTTCCATTTAACAAGGATCAAATCTACGATCTTGTTTCATAGATTAACGGTTCTTTCATTAAGAATGGCCTCAGGTTTTTCTATGTACCTCAATCTTTTATCCAACTTGACCTCGGCCAAAGGAACGGTCTCCTCATGCTTACCCAAGCATTTYCTTAGATAGCTAACGTGGAAAACGTCATGAATACCGGAGAGTTCTTCTGGCAACTCCAAACGATAGGCTTGTTTTCCGATACATTCAAGGATTTTAAAGGGTCCAACGAAACGTGGACTCAACCTCCCTTTCTTACCAAACCGTAAAATTCCCTTCCAAGGTGATACTTTCAGCATCACCATATCTCCCACTTCAAACTGAATCGGTCGTCGTCGTTTGTCGGCATAAGATTTCTGTCGATCTTGGGCTGCTTTAATTCTTTCACGTATAACCCGTATCTTATCATGTGTGACTTGAATCAACTC
>NC_037534.1:12108650-12111417 GCF_001531365.2 Cynara cardunculus var. scolymus | reverse complement strand
TAACATATCCTCCATTGTTTGAATCGTGCGCTCTGACTGTCCATCGGTTTGGGGGTGATATGCGGTACTAAGAGCGACACGAGTCCCTAGTTCTCTTTGCATACTAGTCCAAAAATTTGAGGTAAATCGAGAATCACGATCAGAAACTACCTTTAACGGTACACCGTGATGGGCAATTATCTCATTGATGTATACTTGTGCCCAACGATCCATAGAATAATCTTCCCGAACCGCGAGAAAATGAGCACTTTTTGTTAACCGGTCCACAATCATCCAAACACTATCGTGTTGACGAGAAGTCTTCGGTAACTTCGTTACGAGGTCTATGGTCAACTCTTCCCATTTCCAGACGGGCACCTCTAAAGGTTGTAAACTATCATAAGGTTTTTGGTGCTCAGCCTTCACTTGCAAACACGTAATGCATCTCTCAACATAACGACCAATATCTGCTTTCATGCCCGACCACCAAAACTCGGTACGCAGATCATGATACATGTTTGTACTGCCGGGATGAACGGACATTCTAGATTTATGAGCTTTTGCCAGAATAGTCTTTCACACACCACCAAGTTTTGGCACCCAGATTCAGGATCTAAACACTTTCACGCCACGATTATCTTCCGAGAGAGAATCTACACATCCAACTATCCGTTCAGACTTCACATGTTCAGGTTTTAAAACCTCAGCTTGCCATCTTCGCAGATCGTCAATAAGCGTAGACTGTATAGACGTGTGAGTGATTGCGTAACACATATAAGAGACATACGCTTTTCGACTCAAAGCATCCGCCACCACGTTGGCTTTACCAGGATGATAGAGTATTTCACAGTCATAGTCTTTTATTAACTCCATGGCCCTTTGCTGTCACATATTCAAAGTCTGTTGATCGAAAATGTACTTCAGACTCTTGTGATCCGTGAAAAATTGACATTTCGTCTCATAAAGATAATGACGCCATAATTTCAAGGCAAACACTACCGCCGCCAACTCAAGATCATGAGTGGGGTAGTTCTTCTCATAATCCTTCAACTGTCGGGAGGCATACGCAATCACCTTGCCTCGTTGCATCAATACGCAACCCAATCCCAACTTCGACGCATCACTATAGACCATAAAGTCATCACTACCTTCGGGTAAGGCAAGAATCGGAGCGTTCGTCAAACAAGCTTTTAAGAGCTGAAAGGCTTTCTCTTGTTCTTCATTCCATACAAACTTCACAGCTTTGCGAGTGAGTGAAGTAAGGGGAACAACAATCTTTGAAAAGTCTTTTATGAATCGTCGGTAATAACCCGCTAATCCAAGAAAACTGCGGATCTCTGAGGCATTCTTCGGAGGTTCCCAATTCTGAATTGCCTCAATTTTAAATGGATCGATGGAAATACCCTCATCGGAGATCACATGCCCTAAGAATTGCACCTTTCTGAGACAGAATTCGCATTTCGAGAACTTGGCATATAATTTCTCTTTTCTAAGTAACTCCAACATCTGACGGAGATGCGTAGCATGATCAATTTCTGACTTAGAATACACAAGTATGTCATCAATGAAGACAAAGACAGACTTATCGAGCATAGACCGACATACTCGATTCATCATATCCATGAATGCAGCCGGAGCATTCGTTAGACCAAATGGTATTACCAAGAACTCATAGTGTCCGTATCGGGTACGGAAAGCCGTTTTTGGTACATCTTCATCCCGCACCTTGAGCTGATGGTATCCGGATCTCAAATCGATCTTGGAAAAATAACTTGCTCCCTGCAGTTGATCGAACAAATCGTCAATACGAGGTAACGGATATTTATTCTTGATTGTTACTTTGTTTAACTCGCAGTAATCAATACACATGCAAAATGAACCATCTTTCTTCTTCACGAATAACACCGGAGCACCCCAAGGTGAAGTACTCAGTCGGATGAAACCTTTATCCAATAATCCCTGTAATTGGCTCATCATTTCCTTCATTTCTGCAGGGGCAAGACGATAGGGTGTCCGTGCAATAGGTGCAGCACCTGGCACAAGGTCAATTTGAAACTCTACTTGCCTGTCCGGTGGTAGACCAGGTAAATCATCAGGAAAGACATCCTGAAATTCACATACCACGGGTACATCCTTGGCCAACTTGTTTCTTTCTTTAGTGGCATCTAAAACATATGCCATGAAAGAAGTACACCCCTTAGATAAATATCGACGAGCTTTGAATACAGAAATTACCTTGATGTCACCGACCCCTTTTTCTCCGTACACATAAACATAATCTCCATTACTAACTGGTATTCAGATCATCCGTTGCACGTAAATAATATCCGCCCGATTTGCTACTAACCAATCCATACCAATAACCACATCAAAGCCACGAATATCCATAAGGATTAAGTCTACTAAGAAATTTTGATCCTCCAATACTAATGTACAATCTTTGAATACTTTATCAGCTACTAAAGGTGTTCCACTAGCGGTATCCACAGAAAATGGTCTATCAAAAAGTACAGGAACAGATTCGAGAAAGCGAACAAAGGCATGCGACACAAAGGAATACGTAGAACCAGAATCAAACAATATACGTGTTGGATGAGAATTGACGAAAAATATACCAGTGACGAGCTCCGGCTCCTCCCGAGCCTCCTCTGCTGTGATCTGGAACGCTCTAACTCTTGCTCTTGGTACTTCCTCCTTTCGGGTTGACGAACCCCCCACCATTAGTTGTCGTACTGAGGCCTTACTATCCTCACGTTGGGCATTTGGACAATTAAGCTGACGATGTCCA
>NC_037534.1:12102520-12103290 GCF_001531365.2 Cynara cardunculus var. scolymus | reverse complement strand
ACCAAAATATGACGGTCCTCGATTCCAACACGAACCATCAACGATCTACAACTTTCCCTTTACTCTTAGCTTCTTTTCCTGAAAGGTTTACCACTAAAAGGATAAGCCAACAAAGCTTAGTGAGTTTAAATGGATTTCATGCACATTATGACTCATGTAAGTACATTTATAAGAAAAATCTAGAAGTATAAGAGTCAATATTTATCAAAAGCAGGTGTTAACGAGAAATAGAATTTCAAGGAAACAACAAAGACAATCAAATGAATTTATAACACAAACACTTCAATAATCAAAATCACGCTATGCACAATTAGTACATTAACCAACAATTTAAGTCTAAAACAACATAAAATTATTAGGCTTGACTGACCAATCCGTATTCGTCCACTCTCGGATGGTGTACAAACCCTCTACTTATCTTCCTGCAATAACCATCCTCCATCCCGGGACAGATGGGTAGGGACAGCCCCTTCGGTTGTCTCACCCGAATCCAAAGGTGTCCGACAACCGGCGCCCAATACATAAACAATGTTAGGACCAAAATTGATCCTAATTATTCTAAAAGTATTATCAAGTAATCGGGGCCAAGGATGGAAGATCTGAAGATGTTGTTGTGCTAAAATGACTAAGTCTGGAAAACGACCAAAGCCCCTCTGGACGACCAGAGCCTCTAATTGTAAAGACCAGAGCCTCTGGACTCTAAGTCCTTCAGGACTAGAGCCCCTCTGGTTGTATAGAAATGTCCCTCTGGACTCTAAGTCCTTCAAGAC
>NC_037534.1:12098903-12099755 GCF_001531365.2 Cynara cardunculus var. scolymus | reverse complement strand
GACTCTAAGTCCTTCAAGACCAGAGCCCCTCTGGTTGTATAGAAATGTCCCTCTGGTTGGTCTATCCTCTGGTTGGTCTATCCTTAGAATCTTGAAGGATGAAGCTTATCCTGTTTTCGATAAAGATTATTTCCTTGTTTATAGGATTCAATTATCATGTAAATATTATCTATATAAGGAGTGATACAGGCATAGAATAAAAGTAACCATGAAACAACAATTATGAATACAATATGCGTAACACATGCACCTATAGAGCACATAATAGGCATATATCCACGTAAACTCACAATAGAATTCGGTTGAATTAAACCGAATGTCAAACCGAGTGGTCGAATCCCATTTCCAAATCAAAGTTGTAAAACCACCTCTAGGATTTCCATACATGCTCAAACAATCCCTGGAAGATATATTCAAAGTCTCATTAGTGAAGCACAACAAGAACTCACTCAAACCTTATTTCGATTAAGGTACTCTACTTTAGATTTCAATATAAATACTCAACTTGCAGAGCTGTTTTACCCTTTTAAAACTCAAAATCACCAATTCAGATCTAAAGACAATTTGTAGCCCTTTCTCTTACCTTTCTAAGGCCTATTTATTCCTAGTTTTGAATTTTCTATGATTTTCCAAAAACAGGGCTGTAATCATCCTATCAAATGCTCAAAACACCCATTTTCCTCCAAAACATTACCAATACTAGCCCAATAAGTTCCAAATTCATAGTTTCACTTATTTTTACCAAATTCCACTATAAATCAATGATAGACCATGATTAAAACATCAATTTCTACTTTCATTGTGTCTCAAATGGACTTCTAAAAGTCAACACTTGTTCTTGAGCTAACATCA
>NC_037534.1:12090176-12098701 GCF_001531365.2 Cynara cardunculus var. scolymus | reverse complement strand
TCTATAAATCCTTCAATAATCTTGATAAAACACTTGATTTAGGGATAGATTAACTCCCAAGTGTGTGTAATCGCATCTTAGAACACCAAGACTGATTTTGAGAGAAAACGGGGTTGAAAATGGGCTGATTTGATGATTTGCGACTTAAATCCCGAGTTAGGTCGGGTTGACCCGGCTGGGTACCCGTTTTGACCCCTAAACACTAAAAAAAATTGCATAACTTTTTGCTTGGGACTCCGTTTTCGATGAGGTTTTTGCCTACGCGTCCGAAATGTGATAACCTACAAGCTCCAATAAAAAGATTCTATTGTTTGAACCCAATGGTCAAAACCATACCCGAAAAGTCGATATTTTCAACACATAATTAAGGGTATTAGGAAGATGGATGTTACATATTGCAATAAAATCATATTTTTCGAGTATCGACACTTTAATCCCATATGTCGTTTACTCTTTAAATTTTAACACTTAACATTTATTTATTTTACGAATCATAAATTTTTAGGGTGTTACAACTCTTCCCCACTAAAAAAGGGATTTAGTCTCCAAAATCAATCTCCGTCGAACAATTACGGGTATCATCTCCAATTTTTTATTCCAACATTTTTTTAAAGTCAAAGTTGCTAATTCGTCAACTAGACCTTTTCTCAGAATTAACACACGGAATGTGTAATGAATCCCCTGTAATTCTTCGGTAAACTTCAAACAATATGCCACCTCCTCTACCCTTGATATCATCGTGAATGGTCCTACATATCTTGGATTTAACTTTCCATGTTTACTGAAATGCACCACTCCTTTTCATGGTGATATTGTAGGGTCATCCCAACCAAACCGATAACTGGTCTTCATATCTTATTAGTGTAGCTCTTCTTATTAAGTACGACATTCAACCTCTTGTGTACTCATACAATTTTAACTAATGTTTGTAGATCTATCTATGTTCATGATAATTAAACATACTAGCATCATGCATCTACATTTAAATGATAATTGATGTTGTACAATAACTCTACTATTGACATTTTATGATTCTTACTTCCTTGAAGTATAAATATCTAACCTTCCAACCAATCTCCCAATTTTAAAAATTTCTCCTATCCTTGACCTTGTGTCCAAGGATGGTATGCTTTGCCAAGGTTTTACCTTTTCCACATCTCTTATAAAAGACTTCTATGAACCCTTGATGTAAATCTCGGACCGCTACCAGAGATTATTAATGATGGCACTTTATGCATCATTACTTTCCCATCCACCCATGTTTTTGTCAACCTTTCAATGTACACCTCTTATTAATCGGTTCGAAGTGAGTTAACTTTATGTACCGTTCTAGATATACTTTTCTTTTAGCAACAATACCCACTCCATCATATCCCACTCCATTATTGGAGTTTCTATCTGTGAAAGCCTAATCGATGGTTTCTAACTTTCCATCTCTCATGGAAGGCATGTCTTAAAACTCCCTGCATAGCTTACTATTACTTTTTTTAGTGTCCGAACACCCATAGTCCTCCATCAAATCCTTGAACTTAAATACTACTACCTCTATCTTTATGACACTTATTCCCCTGCCATTTTAGTTGGGATGATGCGTAAGCAATAACGTTGGCTATTTGCATTAATGTATCCTAACCCAACTTACATTCAATACTATATACTATACTTGTGTTTCTTCTAGTAATGTCATCCTCAGTGCGAAGCTTAATTTCCCCCTTAGCATCTAAAATGCCTTTTTGACTTTAACAACTTCAAACTTATTTGACTTCCTGGTCAATCTTCCCATTAACGTAGATTTTAATAGATTCTTATTGAAACATTTATTAGTTTATTAAAACCGTAATCCTTAAATATGTAATCCTACATTTGGCGTTCTCAAATCCGTTAGTGTTATTCTTTTTGTTTAACCCAATTAAATCCCACTTCTGTGACCCATAAATTGTACTTCACCAACTAATTTCATACTTAGAAATTGACGCAAAGTTTCCTTTTCTTTTTCAAAATTGCCCGTCCCAACCCTATAATTTGCTCATGTTTCCCTGCATGTTTGAAAGTTGATCGACTAGGTCGTCGCCCTTGGCAAAACCTTTGCTCATGTCACTGATCTCATACACATCAAATTATTGATGCATAAATGCATCATACCATATCTATTTAGCTAACCTTATCAATATTATCTAAGGTGTTAACTTAGCTAAATAGAATTCTTGATCAAAGGCCCTTGTAATCTTTTCATCGAATCTGGCATCTTTGCCTCGAAAAAATCAGAGCAATATCCTCATATTATATGTCCCCCCTAGAACTAGGTCAATTTATGGTGCCCTCACACCTAGTGATACTTTCGATACATTATCTCTAACTACCTTAATAGTCGCCCGCCATGGGTACACCATACACCATCTTATTTTATTGATTGATGTCAACCACACATGCTAATCCTTCAAAGCTACATTTCCCAATATATCCATTTATCTTTCTTATGGATATTCCCTCAAAATTTGACACATTTAGGCTTTAGTCTAATATGTTGTTCCTTAGTGATTATATCACCAAGCTTATATATCACCCATTTACACCTCTATTAAGTAAAGACGTTATTAGTACAACTGTATCAGACCTATTTTAGGAGTCTCCCTAGCCCCTCTCAATATCATATTGTGCTCCATGTCACAAATTTTGTGTATACATTTTTCTATGTCTATTTGCTAGTGTTATATTACATAGCTCTTAATTTCCCAAACTGGCCTCTTCCAAACTTCGACACAACCATCCCACAGATGCCCCACTGATCCATACCTAATGCAATTCATACCCGTTACGTAATCCTGAGTCATATAACTCGTCTTACCATATTTGTAACATGTTGTTCACTTACTTTAGTGTCGTTCGTTTCACTTACTGTTTGCATAATGTTTGACCCCTCTATTCGAGGATCAACATTTTCTGTCGTAAAATTCTTGGGTGTGTCAAGCCCCTTGCTTGAATCTCATGTCCCCTTCATATTCTTCCTCTCTTCCATAGGCTTGTAGTTGTTTTTCCCTTATTACTTTGTCCCTCTTTAAACATGTATAGAACTACAAATGATGATCACATAATCATGACTACGTATCATTTAATGTCTAACTTCTGGACATCTACTGTTGGTCTATATTGACATCTCTGTGAGCTGAGTCACATATTCCCTTCTTAGCTCTCATTCCATATTCCATCAATGTCATATGGCAATATACACCACTTTCTATTAATCATTGTTGCTATAAATTTTGGAACTATTACCCATCTTCGTGGTCCTATTTACCCGACAATTAGATTTCCCTTAACTTAAATTTCTTGGACTATAATAGTGAAGATCACGTTTGCATTTTAGGAATCTTCGATAGATTAACTCCATCCACATAAATCCTACTATTACGTGGTCTTGTCCAAAAACTTGTCTTTATCATCGATAAGAATGCATCCTGTAAACATGTGCAACCTTTTTGCTAACATCCCCTTGATATTGCCCTATCACATTGGTTGACATTATGAGACCAACCACAACTTCTACCAGTCGCTGCAAAACAATCACACAGGCTAAGCTACATTAATACCCTTTTATTGACCTTTCCCCAGTCATGGGCTCGACTGTAACCTATCGTTGCATTAAACAACATTGCTAAATATGTGTCCCCTTAGATCCCAGAGCTATCTAGATCAATCTTCATAATTCATATTGAAATTTTAATAGTAAGTTTATAGATATATAACTTACTTTAAGTATTAGTAATCATAAGAATTAATTATGATTTATTTCTTTGCTAACTCATTATATCTTCTCCACCCTCATCACATTATCGCTTCCCTTTATGAAAATATAAAGCGTTTAATTCGTCCGTATATAATCTGAACATAGACACAAAGTCCAACGAGTTTGTGGCCATTCCTGATACCATTCCTCAAATATCTCTAGTACCATATTCCCCAATCATAGTACTCTCCAATTGTGGCTCTGTGAAACTCCTATACGTTCCATAGTCTCACGCCCAAAGGTCTGAGAGTGATTACACATACCCCTCTTATAATGACCAATTAGATGGGTGGCCTAATGACCAACCCCATACCCATCACATATAGTATATGACTCTTTCCTATCACGTAGGTCTCTTTTCATCTCAAATGAATTCCCCATATATGTTTAATCATATTGAACATCCTGAGAAATCTTGTCTCTAAAAGTCATAACCTTTTTTTATACACTAACTGACATTGGCCTCATGTTCATTTTTTAATCACTTATGTCTCTCCCCAAGAGCACCATTATAGTTATAAATGTTTGCCAGATGTTTCCTATCAACCTATAAGTGCTTCATTTCCTAAACTCAAAGTTTCCCAAACCTATAACCACATATGTTTTGCACCACCTCAACTAACTTAATATATAGTCCTTTGACGATTCACTAGTCCATGGGACAATTCCCCATCTGACCATACCTTAGATGGACCATCCATTCCCATCCCATTTCCTAAAAAGGAAATACAATACATCGCCAAGAACTCAATCGTGATTTTTATAATAGCAAATTACTCCGCTAAGAATCTTATGTTGCATTCATATCTTAATCCCATTATTTAAGCTTAGGTTGTCACTAGTCGGTTATATCGCACACCTTTAGACAATCAAATTGCTTTGGGTCAAATAGTACGAGCCACAAGGTATATTGGTCAAGGTTTCACAAAGAAATTGGGCCACAAAGCAAGTATACAATACGGCCTAATATCGTCTTTCCAAGTAATAAAGTGGTACAAGTACCGGATTATCGTCCACGAGGATTGTAGCAAAAGTCTTATAAGAGTCTAATGAAAGAAATGATTTCAGATGATGCAATTGAAGACTTCAGTTTGCTTCTGAGTTAACAAAGATAATATAATAGAATAATAAAGGTAGCAAGGGTGTAAGACTTGAGGTGAAACGTAAACACAAATTCCAGCAGACAATGCTGTAGAAATGCTATAGCATGCAGTAGGCTATAACTAGTTCCACCATCTATCTTGAAGGTATTCCTTTCAGACTTCACCTTTGCACTATATTATAGCTTTACACCCATATCTCTATGTGGTGTTCAAACCAGGGATAGTGACAAAATGGTGTCTTCAAAATATATGGCTAAACAAATCTCTTTGTTAAAAATCACTCTTTAGAGCCAGTTCCTATATCATTCAGGTTGGCGTGTGTTCTAGATAGTTCATCTCTGAATCTATCGCACTTTGACACTTTTAGAGAGTGACCAACCTGTCGGGAGTTAAGTTTGAAAGACATAAATGACAAGTCTCCTTGTCGGTAACTTTCTCAAGTCTACCTCTCATATCATTCAAATTGAAGTGCATTCAATGACTTATCTCTAAGTCCATGGCACTTTAACACTTTCAAAGTGATTAACTCATCAAGAAGTGTACTTGGTTTTATAAAACTTGAATGACATAGTGAAACATTATTATTGCGAAACAACGTTCATTTTCATTCAGTTTAACATTTCACCATTTATCCTACACCAAAGCTAATGAAATTAGCTACTCATTACGGAAAATAAATGACATAAAATATAAATGACATAAAGTAAAGCCATGAATATAAATAACTGAAAGTAAATGACATAAAGTAAAGACGAAAATTAAACGACAATAAAAATAAATAAATAAATGATAGTGCTGCAGCAACTCATAACGAAAAACAATATTTAAAGAAAATTAAAAACTTCACTTGCATAAGCATAAATTTAAGATACTGAAAGTTGAGAGTGTTAAGGGATGATTACAATAGAACACCCAAGGTCCCTATTTATACGAAAGTTCTAAACAAAATGACAAAAGCATTGGAAAGATAATTGTTCATAAAGGGGGAACCATAAAGGGAATATCACATCATTCTCAGAAGGTCACCAAAAAGTCCCTCTCACCAGCTGTGATGGTTAAAAAACCAATGATTCTCCAGACTTTGTCTTCTTTCCAGTACGATGGCTGAATCAACAAGCACTTCTTCAAAAAGCTTCATCAGATCATGTTAAAGCTGCTGGAATGCTGCAACATAAGGTGCAATATTTATAAGTTAAAAAGCTCTAAATATAATAAATGGAAAATAAAGAAGTAAAAATGACTCAAGGTTAGGATAAAAGAGAAGAATCTACCTACTAAACAAGGAAATGGGTACCTTAAGCATGTAATAAACCATGCTTATCAAACCCCCAAACTTAAAATGTTGCTTGTCCCCGAGCAATTAAATGACAATTAAAAAGGATTCAATCAAGCAAAATATACAAGATCATGGCATTAAGTGCATACACAAAGCAAAGCATATCGTTATGAACATCATAGCCCTTCATAAATTCTTAACAAACCATTCATAGCCTACTTCTCATGTATGAACCATATGCTGGTACTAGTCTTTTTTTTTATGAACTCAACACACCTCTTCTATTAGGGTCAATAGGACTTGTTATGGTTTTTCTCTCTTTGGCTCTTTCTTCTCTCATATTGCCTTTTTCCTTTATGCTACATCTTTCATTTTTTTTTTGAATTTTTGGCACTTTGTGCTCTTTATGAGGAAAGCATGCACATTGCCCCTATGGGACATTTTTGTGCTTCAAAACAGATCCCACCAAGGCTTCTTTTTAGAGCTTTGCTCTTTTGTTTTGAAGTTGTGGCCTTAGTGGGATACCCTCCCCCAAACTTGGATCTTTGACAATGCCCTCGTATTTATTTAGGCTATGATATCAAAAATTATAAGCAGCTAACAACACTAAAACTATCCCAGACTCAATAAGAAAAAAGTAATTTGGAAGCTAAAGATGAGTGCATGAACCTGTCCTACTCCAAGGGAGTAGGCTGTGTAGTTTGAGGTGCCATGGCTGCTTCCATGGCTGCTGCTTTGAGCTGCTGGTTCTCCTCCTTCAATCTTCTGTTTTCTATCTTGAGGCACTTCAGCCTCTTGCTCACCCTCTTCATCTTCTTTCCTACACTTTCCTCCATTTTCTGTTTCAATTCTTTCATCTCTTGCCTCCCCTGTCTTTACCCTCTCTTAATCTGCCTCTTAACCTCTTCTTTCATCTCATCCAACTTTTCAAAGGTTTCAGATCTCTGCCTCATCATGCTGTCCAACAAGTGGATGTTTTGGGACATCAAATCTTGTATCATTCCCATCAAGTCAACAGAGCCCATGCTTCTACTAGTCCTCTCTGTTATATCCCAGATCTGACAGTAGAACAAATAAATAAAAGGAATCAAGAGAGATTTGTAGATGAAGAGATGAAATAGAAAAACAGCGCAACTTTCTTTATTGAATGGAAATTACAAACTCTCAAGAACCCTAATCGACTCTCATGTGGCTGAATCTATATTTTACAATGATGCTCTCGWTCTCTCTTGTATTCTGCTCGTWCATTTTCTCTATCTGAAACACTCTATTTATAGGCAGCAAACATGATAATCTAAATAAGATTAGTCTAATCCAGAATAGGATTAGCCTTATCCAGATTAGGACTYTGAAGGAAGTCGTCTTGAAGGGCCAGATGATAGACCAGAGGATAGACGACTACAGAAGCTCTGTTGTTACAGAGGCTCTGTTAATACAACCAGAGACTCTGGTCTTGACCACAGAGGCTCTGGAACACATCACAAAGGCTCTGGTTTAGCTTGACCGCAGAGGCTCTGGCGTACTTCACAGAGGCTCTGCTCCACTTCACAGAGGCTCTGGTCATCCATACTTGGTTGATTTGGCACAGCGGCTGGTCTTCTTCCAGACTTAGACGTTTTGGCACAGCATCATCTTCAGGTGTTCATCCTTAGCCCCGATTTTTTAATAAAACTTTTCAAGAACATCATTAGCATCAAAATGATGCTAACAATCTCCCCTCAAAGTTTTATGAAGCAAGCATCTTCATGAAGTCTTCTGGTCTTCTCCCCTCTGCTTCCTCGACATAAGCTTTAGTGTGCTTGGTATGAAAGGAATTTTCAAGCTCCCCTTTGAATGTATCTCTGTGGATTTCAGTTTCAACTCTCAGCTCAAATCAGTCTCAATGTGAAATGCAACACCACTGAATGCACGCGATGCAACTTTAATCTGCCCACAATCCAGCACATTCTTTGAAGCACGAAATTGCCACTCACCCCAAAAGTAGCTAATTCATCCAAAACAGGATAGATAAGTGTGTGGATTACTTGACAAAACAGTGCAAACAGTCTAATGACAAAGAAACTTTCATTGAACCTTAAGTTGAGTAGGAGTTCAGCTTTAGAGCTTGTTTCAATTGGAGATTACTTGAAAAACCAAAGCAAACACCATTAGAATTAAGAACCGGAGAGAAGATTTTAACATTAAGCTTAATAACTTCAAGAAACAGCAGGTCAATAAAATTGACAGATTAGCTGTTAATGCTTTTAGGGGCAAATCATGAAGAAGTCTGCCATAGACATGTGAGAACGGTGTATACAGACACGAGAAACTGTAAGCTGTTATAGATTCAAAACCTAAACAAGAGAGAAGATGAAATAAAACT
>NC_037534.1:12087608-12089376 GCF_001531365.2 Cynara cardunculus var. scolymus | reverse complement strand
TTTTGGCACAGCATCATCTTCAGGTGTTCATCCTTAGCCCCGATTTCTTAATAAAACTTTTCAAGAACATCATTAGCATCAAAATGATGCTAACACTCTCCCTCAATCTTGACACTGCCTTTAAGTCTATTGTAGACTTTTCTGCTCCCTCCTTGATAATGAGATCATCCTTGAAAGTAGACACTCCAACACTCTTAAGAAACCTGTCAATGACCCCTAGGAGGTACAGCTTCCCTTAGGTCCTGTTAGCACAATAGACAATTGCTTTGTGCAATATGTCTCCAACATTGATGGTCTTTCCTTCCAAAATGCAATACAACAAGACCATTCTCTCAACATTTATGGAACTGTCATGTGTGGGAGGGTGGAGGGAATGCTGAACAAAGTTGACCCAAACATTGGCATTTGGGGTCAAGTTTGAAGCTTTGAACACCCTTAGGATGTAGTTTGCATAGTTCTCCTAGGTGATTCCTCCCTGGCTACTGTTTTGCCCTTGGCTACAATAGCAACCTTCTTCTCCTTTATTGAGAGGATTTTCTAGCAGACCTCTTTTCCAAAGCCTTCCTCTTTTTAGAGGGAATCCATTGGAGTGGGACTAGTGTTGGCCAAGGCTTCTACAGCTTCTAACAAGGTATCCATAGAGGGTTGTTTTTTTTCCTCTGCTTAGATAAGTCTACTCCCATCTTGGCCAAAAGTTCATCAATGACCTCAAAATCATTGATTTGAGGTGCGGCCTCAACAGGTTCTTGAGTGGGGGCAGGGGTGGAATCAACAGTCCATGGCAACAAATAAACCTTTCCTAAGTCCATTGACTTAATAGCATCATCCTCTGATTCAGAGGTCACATACTCCTCTACAATAATAGTAGGGTTGAAATTTACCTCAATGTCATGCTCTTGCTTGATTTCATCTACTGGTGGCTCATTAAGATCATTGATTTGAACCCTTTTTTTTGGCTTGGTTCATGAATAGGGGTGCCGACTGTGTTGGAAGATGAAGGGACAGCCGATTGTAGAGGAGTAGAAACTTCCTCGTCTTCGCTCATTGATGTTGAGGAACTATTATCACTTAGTTCCACCATCTCAGGTTCTGTATTTGGAGGTTTTACAGTTGCTCGCCGCCTATTGCTTCTTCGAACAGGGATGTTTGTCGATGGTGGGTTTTGAACAGCCGGCCGCTTGACTCTAGCCATGGGTGCGATGGAGAAAGTAGAAGAAATGTGGAAGAAGAAATCAGGGGAACGTAGTAAGTGACCGAGTGGTAATGGAGAGTGTCTTGGGGCGGTGATGGAGGTCGATTGCGAGAGTGATGGAGGGAAAAATGGGGGTGATTGAAAGGTTGGGTTAAGTGAAAGGGATATGACAGTTAATGATGGTTTAAGAACATGCTTAGTGGGGTTAGAGGCTTATAACCGGCGGTTTCAACACAAAAGTACCAAACATTAAATTTTTTTTTTCAAAACTCTCCATTAATGAGACTTAACCTCTTTCCCTCATCTTTTCATAATAACACTAAGACCCTTGACTGAAAAGGTGGGTTACAAGGAGAGTACAAAGATGATGTCATTAAGCATAAGTAACTTGTACCTTCTTGTACCTCCTTTTGTACCTTCTTAAGACCCTTCTGTTAGCATCATTTTGATGCTAATGATGTTCTTGAAAAGTTTTATTAAGAAATCGGGGCTAAGGATGAACACCTGAAGATGATGCTGTGCCAAAACGTCTAAGTCTGGAAGAAGACCAGCCGCTGTGCCAAATCAACCAAGTAT
>NC_037534.1:12085081-12086698 GCF_001531365.2 Cynara cardunculus var. scolymus | reverse complement strand
GGTTTTGAATCTATAACAGCTTACAGTTTCTCGTGTCTGTATACACCGTTCTCACATGTCTATGGCAGACTTCTTCATGATTTGCCCCTAAAAGCATTAACAGCTAATCTGTCAATTTTATTGACCTGCTGTTTCTTGAAGTTATTGAGCTTAATGTTAAAATCTTCTCTCCGGTTCTTAATTCTAATGGTGTTTGCTTTGATTTTTCAAGTAATCTCCAATTGAAACAAGCTCTAAAGCTGAACTCCTACTCAACTTACGATTTAATGAAAGTTTCTTTGTCATTAGACTGTTTGCACTGTTTTGTCAAGTAATCCACACACTTATCTATCCTGTTTTGGATGAATTAGCTACTTTTGGGGTGAGTGGCAATTTCGTGCTTCAAAGAATGTGCTGGATTGTGGGCAGATTAAAGCTGCATCGCGTGCATTCAGTGGTGTTGCATTTCACATTGAGACTGATTTGAGCTGAGAGTTGAAACTGAAAACCACAGAGATACATTCAGAGGGGAGCTTGAAAATTCCTTTCATACCAAGCACACTAAAGCTTATGTCGAGGAAGCAGAGGGGAGAAGACCAGAAGACTTCATGAAGATGCTTGCTTCATAAAACTTTGAGGGGAGATTGTTAGCATCATTTTGATGCTAATGATGTTCTTGAAAAGTTTTATTAAGAAATCGGGGCTAAGGATGAACACCTGAAGATGATGCTGTGCCAAAACGTCTAAGTCTGGAAGAAGACCAGCCGCTGTGCCAAATCAACCAAGTATGGATGACCAGAGCCTCTATGAAGTGGAGCAGAGCCTCTGTGAAGTACGCCAGAGCCTCTGTGGTCAAGCTAAACCAGAGCCTTTGTGATGTGTTCCAGAGCCTCTGTGGTCAAGACCAGAGTCTCTGGTTGTATTAACAGAGCCTCTGTAACAACAGAGCTTCTATAGTCGTCTATCCTCTGGTCTATCATCTGGCCCTTCAAGACGACTTCCTTCAGAGTCCTAATCTGGATAAGGCTAATCCTATTCTAGATTAGACTAATCTTATCTAGATTATCATGTTTGCTGCCTATAAATAGAGTGTTTCAAATAGAGAAATTGTACGAGCAAAATACAAGAGAGAACGAGAGCATCATTGTAAAATATAGATTCAGCCACATGAGAGTCGATTAGGGTTCTTGAGAGTTTGTAATTTCCATTCAATAAAGAAAGCTGCGCTGTTTTTCTATTTCATCTCTTCATCTACAAATCTCTCTTGATTCCTTTTATTTATTTGTTCTACTGTCAGATCTGGGATATAACACCTTCCCTTGGCATTATCTTTTACTCCTCTCCCTCTCTTCTTTTTAAATGTATGGCACCAAAAACTTCCCAAACACCAGCAAAAATACACTTTTTCTTCTAAAATAAATATTAAAAAAAAGCTCAACCAAATTTCTCTATTGCAAAATACTGCAGACATGGAATGCTGTAGCATTACAAGCAAACTATCAACTTTTTCTTTAAAAACACAACACACTTCTCAAACTTTTACACACAAACATCCTACGAATTTAAAACTTATTTACAAATAGAGTTGGACTTTTAAGAAGTCCAAGGGGGGGATGAATACAAACACAATTTTCAAAT
>NC_037534.1:12070983-12084301 GCF_001531365.2 Cynara cardunculus var. scolymus | reverse complement strand
TCATCAAATCACTGAGAGAGAGGATCAACAATCTCCCCCTATTTGATGATAACAAGATAACATAAAGAAAGTTATCTTTTCAAATAACTTTCAGATTTTTGAAACTTTTAGCAGGGTGTAGCAAAACTCTCAGAGTGTTGTTCTAAGAATGCTACCGGATCATGGTATACTTTTACCCTTTGGCCATTTACCTTGAAAACAATGTTATCTTCAGGATTGACTAAGTCCACTACTCCATAAGGGTACACATTAGAAACAAGAAAAGGCCCAGACCATCTAGACTTAAGTTTTCTTGGGAATAACTTCAATCTAGAATTAAACAAGAGAACATGATGGCCTTCTCTCAACTCTCTGTGATGTATTCTCTTGTCATGCCAACTTTTTGTTTTTTCTTTATAGAGCTTGGCATTCTCATAGGAGATCTGCCTATGTTCATCCATTTCACAGAGTTGTAGCTTTCTTTTCAAACCAACATCTTTTAAAGACATATTTTATTCTTTTATTGCCCAATATGCCTTATGCTCAAGCTCTAAAGGAAGATGGCAAGCCTTGCCATAGACTAGTTTGTATGGGGACATACCTATTGGTGTTTTGAAAGTGGTTCTGTATGCCCATAAAGAATCATCTAACTTGAATGCTCAATCCTTCCTGTTAAGTTTGACAACCTTTTCCAAAATACTTTTTATTTCTCTGTTGGAAAGTTCTGCTAAACCATTTGTCTGTGGGTGATATGTTGTGGCTATTTTATGGTTAACATTATATTTTGCAAGAACTCCACTTAACAAATTATTCATAAAGTGAGTACCCTCATCACTTATTAGAGCTCTAGGGTACCAAACCGTGTAAAAATTTGCTTTTGGAGGAACTTAACAACAGTTTTGGCATCATTTGAAACACATGCCATAGCTTCCACCCATTTTCAGACATAATCTACACCAACCAGTATGTATTGGCAGTTATTTGATTGGGGGGGAAAGGACCCATAAGGTCTAGTCCCCATACATCAAATAACTCAACTTCCAGGATCCCATGTAGTGGCATTTCATTTCTTTTCGAAATGGAACCACTCCTTTGGCATTCATTGCACCTTTGTGCAAAGTTATGGGAATCCCTAAAGAGAGTCAGCCAATAGAAACCAGACTGTAGGACCTTGGCAACAGTCCTCTGCCCTCCAAAATGTCCTCCATAAGGAGCTTGATGACACTGATACAACACTTTTGCTACCTCAGATTCTGGAATGCACCTCCCTAAAAGCTGATCTGCACCAAGTTTAAACAAAAGGGGTCATCCCAGAAATAAGACTTGACATCATGAAAAAATTTCTTAAACATGTGGTTTGTGTATTCAGATGGATTGATGCCACAAGCTAAGAAATTTGCTATATCTGCAAACCAAGGTGCCTTTTATGTTGCACCATCAAGATTCTCTCAACCGGGAAGGTCTCTATAATGTCTCCTCCTTTTATCTCAGATTTTTCTAACCTAGATAAATGGTCTGCTATTTGATTTTCCACACCCTTCCTATCACGTATTTCCAAATCAAAATCTTGCAATAACAACACCAACCTTATCAACCTAGGCTTTGCATCCTTCTTTGAGATCAAATATTTGATGGCTGCATGATCGGTATGCACTATCACTTTTGTGCCCATCAAGTATGATCTAAATCTCTCAAATGCCAACACCACGGCCAATAATTCCTTTTCCGTTGTTGTGTAATTTATCTATGCTTCATTCAAAATTTTACTCGCATAATAAATTGAATGAAACACTTTTTCTCTCCTCTAACCTAAAACAACACCAATCGCCCAATCGCTTGCATCACACATAATCTCGAAAGGTTTGTTCCAATCCGGAGAACTACCACTGGTGAAGTAATTAGGGCTTTCTTCAAAGTTTTGAAAGCATTTCTACATTCATCATTAAAATCAAATTTTTGGTCATGTTGTAAGAGTAGACATAAAGGTTTTGAAATTTTTGAAAAATCCTTGATGAACCTTCTATAAAAACCCCACATGACCCAGAAAGCTCCTTATTTCTTTAACCATGGTAGGTTCTAGTAGGTTTTCAATAACTTCAAGTTTTGCTCTATCTACCTCCACTCCTTTTTTAGAGATTAAGTGCTCCAAAACAATTCATTCCTTAACCATAAAGTGACATTTCTCCCAATTGAGGACCAAATTAGTTTCCTCACACTTCTCAAGACTCTTTTGTAAATTGTCTAAGTAGTTGTGAAAAGATGAACCATATACAGAAAAATCATCCATAAATATTTTAATGGATATTTCAAGCATATATGAAAATATGGACATCATACACCTCTGAAAGGTGGCAAGAGCATTACACAGTCCAAATGGCATTCTTTTTAAAGAAAAAGTGCTACAAGGACAGGTGAAGGTGGTTTTTTCTTGGTCCTCGGGAGAAATGGCTATTTGATTATAACCTAAATAGCCATCTAAGAAACAGTAATACTCTTTGCCGGCTAATCTGTCCAACATTTGATCAATGAAAGGTAGTGGAAAATGGTCTTTATGAGTAGCCTTGTTTAGCCTCCGATAATCCATGCATATTCTCCAACCAGATACAACTCTGGTGGGGATACGTTTATTTTTATCATTTGTGATGACTGTGAACCCTCCTTTCTTGGGAACACATTGGACCGGGCTAACCCAAGAACTACTGGCTATTGGGAAGATAATTCCTGCATCTAACCATTTCAAAATCTCATTTTTTACTACCTCTTTGATCACAGGATTCAGCCTTCTTTGAGGTTCTATGGATGTGAAATTTTTATCCTCTAAGATGATCTTATGTTGACAAATTGAGGGACTAATCCCCTTAAGGTCAGCAATGGTCCATCCTAAAGCCTTTTTGTGCAATTTCAACATGTCTACTAGTTTCTTCTCTTGATGCAGGTCTAGGGTAGATGAGATAATGACAGGCAATTTGCCTTCTTCTCCTAGAAAAGCATATTTCAGATGGGATGGGAGTTGCTTTAACTCCAAGTCAGGTGGTTATACAATGGATGGGGTGAAGTCTTTTTGCTCATTGTTCTCCAATAGTTCAAAAGCTCACACCTCTACTGGTGTAGAATCATTTTCTATTGCCTCTACTTCCTCAACAATCTCTTCTTCTAATTCCTCCACACCTCTTCTTTCAACGTAAGGTTTTTTTGAACTCCTTCCTCATGACACATGTCCTGTATTTCAGCTATCCTTGAGCACTCTTCCAAATAATCAGGGTATTCTAAAAAGTTGAAGACATTAAATGTGACATTTTGGTCTTGAAGCCTCATGGTCAATTCTCCTTTTTGGACATCTATCAAAGTTCTTCCGATGGCTAAAAAAGGTCTCCCTAAAATAATAGTAATGTCTTTATCAGCCTCAAAATCTAGTATGATAAAATATGCTGGAAATATGAACTTATCAACTTGCACTAACACATCTTCAATCTTTCCCTTAGGGTATGGAATAGATTTATTTGCCAACTAGAGTGTAACTGTGGTAGGTCTAGCCTCACCTATGCCTAAGGTTTTGAAAACGGATAAAGGCATGAGGTTGATACTGGCACCTAAGTCACATAAGGCTTTCTCTATCTCCTTCCCACCTATTGAGCAAGGAATGGTAAAACTCCTTGGATCTTTAAGCTTAGGGGGTATGCTATTGGTCAAAAGTGCACTACATCCTTCGGTAAGAGCTACAGTCTCATACTCAGTCAACTTCTTCTTCTTGCTTAAGATGTCCTTCAAAAACATAGCATAACTAGGCATTTGCTCAATTGCCTCAACAAGTGGTATGTTGATGTGCAATTCTTTGAATACATCCAGGAATTTCTTAAAATGCAATTTCTCTTTCTGATTTCTCAACCTTTGGGGGTATGTAACATAAGGAGGGACTGGTTTTATCATATTCTTGCCTGGAGGTGTTGAGCAGAATGAGTCTTGAATGCCTTGAGTCTTTGTGTTGCTCTTTAGTTGTTCAGTTGGAATCTTAGTATCAAGCTTAGGGGTCTCTACATCCATAATCCCTTTTGATTTCTTCAGAGCATCTGCTGGAAGAAGTAATATATAGTCTGATCTTGGGGGAATATGAGTCGTGGTCTCAGATGTTTGCTTTTCTAAAGGTTGGACCGGTCCTTATTTGGTAGGGACCAATACCGTATCATTAGTTTTTGATAGTCTTGGCGTATTATCTTTTTGCACTTTTTCTGTCAACTCCTTCCCACTCTTAAGAGTCACTACTTTCACATGTTCTTTTCCTAGATCTCTAGGGACTTCTGTAATACTAGGCAAGGTACCAAGGGCTCGATTGCTCTGGTTAAGTGCAAGTTGACTGACCTGAGTCTCTAAATTTCTGATGGCAGCACTTTGTTGATTAATCAAAGCTTGATTTTGGGCTTGAGCATGTTCTAAAAGCCCTTTTATCATTGCTTCCAAAGAAGATGATGATTCTGCCTGTGGAGGAGGTTTGTTCTGAAAAGGTGGTTGAGAGTTCTGAAAAGGTGGTTGAGAGTTCTGAAAACTTGGTTGGTGATTCTGAGAGTTAGAACTATTTTCCTGATGCTGTGGTTGGAAATTAGAAGTTCCTTGTTGTTTAGGGATTGGTGGATTTAAACTGGGACTGTTCCAAGAAAAGTTCGGGTGCTGTCTTCAACTGGCATTATATGTGTTAGAGTAGGGATTAGCTCTATTTTGAACATAATTTACTAATTCAAAATTATGGGTACAGTGTTCATACAAATGTTCCCCACCACAGCACACACACTGCATAGATAGGACTGTTGGAACAGATGTATTAGCTGATTGTTGTACTCCTTGACCGGAAGTTAAATTTTTCAGCATGTTGGTCATGGAGGTGAGCTGAGCTGTCAATGCAGTATATGCATCTACATCATGTATTCCAGCAGACTTTTTCTGTGGTTGGCACGTGGGTCGGCCTAATGCCCATTGTTTGCTAATATCTTTTCTAGGATTTCATATCCCTCATTATAGGTACTGACTGTAAAGGCTCCGCCTGCAGTCACATCGAGCATTTGTTTTGCCATGGGACTTTACCCATTGTAAAACCTCTCAAGTTGAATACAGTACGAAATGCCATGGTGTGGGTATTTCCTCAATAGCTCTTTGAATCTTTCCTACACGTCAGGAATAGCTTCATCATCCAGTTGTTTGAAAAAACAAATCTCATTTCTAGACTTAGCGTTCCTTGTTGGTGGGAAATATTTTCGCAAATGTTTTTCCGCCATGTTACTCCATGATGGCACAGATCCCAGTGTTAAAGAGTTAAACCATGCTTTTGCCCGATCCCTTAATGAAAATAGAAATAAAGTGAGTCTGAGAGCATCATTGGACACTCCCGGGATCAGGAAAGCATCAGTGATTTCCATAAAAGACTTTAAGTGTGAATGTGGGTCTTCTGAGGGTAATCCGGAAAATTGGCCATTCTTTTGCAACATGTGAAACATTATTGGTTTTAGTTCGAAATGGATAGCGGTCATATGTGGTCTAACTATCCCGGAATTTAATTGCTCAAAATCCGGGATAACATAATCCATGATCCTTTCATTTTTGGAATTTTCCAGATTAATGATGTTCGGAGTTTGTGCTCTTTGTTGATCATTATGCTCCGATTCAGTGTCCTCATTACCCAAATTATTATCATTATGTGGGTGTCCTTGGTGTCTTTGTGGAAAGTTCGGAAATGGTGGTATTTGTGCAAAAACTGGTAGTTGATTTTACAAATATGGTATTTCTGGAATGATTGGAGGTGGTAACTCCATGTTAGGAGAGAGGAGAGCAAAAAATGCTCTTTGAGCCATCCTTCTATGGTGAAACGTTCTCTCAATATCTAGATCAAGTTCGAAAAATTCCCCGTGATGTGTTCTTGGCATGCACCACTTTCAAGATGATTAAAACAGTACTAGAAAAATCAAATATTTTACTTTACTCAAAAGAAAACTTTTAGCTTGCCAATCCCCAGTAGCGGCGCCAAAAACTTGGTCGGTTATATCGCACACCTTTAGACAAAGGAATTGGGCCACAAAGCAAGTATACAATACGATCCAATATCGTCTTTCCAAGTAATAAAGTGGTATAAGTACTGGATTATCGTCCACGAGGATTGTAGCAAAAGTCTTATAAGAGTCTAATGAAAGAAATGATTTCAGATGATGAAATTGAAGACTTCAGTTTGATTCTGAGTTAACAAAGAAAATATAACAGAATAATAAAGGTAGCAAGGGTGTAAGACTTGAGGTGAAACGTAAACACAAATTTCAGCAGACAATGTTGTAGAAATGCTATAGCATGCAGTAGGCTATAACTAGTTCCACCACCTATCTTGAAGGTATTCCTCTCGGACTTCACCTTTGCACTATATTATAGCTTTACACCCATACCTGTATGTGGTGTTCATACCAGGGATAGTGATAAAATGGTGTCTTCAAATTATATGGCTAAACAAATCTCTTTGTTAAAAGTCACTCTTTCGAGCCGATTCCCATATCATTTAAGTTGGCGTGTGTTCCAGATAGTTCATCTCTGAATCTATCGTACTTTGACACTTTTAGAGAGTTACCAACCTGTCGGGAGTTAAGTTTGAAAGACATAAATGACAAGTCTCCTTGTCGGTAACTTTCTCAAGTCTACCTCTCATATCATTCAAGTTGACGTGTATTCAATGGTTTATCTCTAAGTCCATGGCACTTTAACACTTTCAAAGTGATCAACTCGTCAAGAAGTGTACTTGGTTTTATAAAACTTGAATGACATAGTGGAACATTGTTATTGCGAAACAACGTCCACTTTCATTCGGTTTAACATTTCACCCTTTATCCTACACCCAAGCTAATGAAATTAGCTACTCATTATAGAAAATAAATGATATAAAATATAAATGACATAAAGTAAAGACATGAATATAAATAACTGAAAGGAATTGACAGAAAGTAAAGACGGAAATTAAATGACAATAAAAAATAAATAAATGACAGTGCTGCAGCAACTCATAACGAAGAACAATATTTAAAGAAAATTAAAAACTTCACTTGCATAAGCATAAATTTAAGATACTGAAAGTTGAGAGTGTTAAGGGATGATTACAATAGAGCACCCAAGGTCCCTATTTATACAAAAGTTCTAAACAAAATGACAAAAGCATTGGAAAGATAATTGTTCATAAAGGGGGAACCATAAAGGGAACATCACATCATTCTCAAAAGGTCACCAAAAAGTCTCTCTCACCAGCTGTGATGGTTAAAAACCAATGATTCTCCAGACTTTGCCTTCTTTGTAGTATGATGGCTGAATCAAAAAGCACTTCTTCAAAAAGCCGCATTAGATCAGGTTAATGCTGCTGGAATGATGCAGCATAAGGTGCAATATTTATAAGTTAAAAAATGAGATCTACCCTAGTTGTTGTTAAAACAAATTCATCACCACATTTAGCTCCAAATATAATAAATGAAAAATAAGAAAGTAAAAATGACTCAAGGTTGGGATAAAATAGAAGAATCTACCTACTAAACAAGGAAATTGGTACTTTAAGCATGTAATAAACCATGCTTATCAGTCACATATCTTATTTTGCTTAATTCATTTCCCTTTTATTAAAAAAACCAAACTTATATACCCTTTGACCTCTTTCACTTAATTCGAATCTAGGCTGATAGTAACCTAACTCATCCAATTTGCATCCCCTTAATACCCTCCCAGTTTAAGCTTAGGCTATCACTAACTTAATTCCCTTAAACTAAGGCTCTGATACCTACTTGTAACAACCTCATTTTCACCATGAGTTGTGTCACGTCATTCTCATTAAATAACAATAAGTAACCCTAAAATATGGCGGCTAACAAATCCATATTACAGCGAAAGTCTTAAAAAATTAAAATAAAATTTATAGCTCAACGCTAACCGTGTCCCATACCGGGTTACATTAAAAAGTGAGTTTAAACATAAACCTAAACATCCAAAATATAACAATAATATAATTCTATATGCGAAAACCTTGCCCTTGTCCACCCTTGAACCTCTTGCAGCTGAGATGCATAATAATAATCAGCTTTACAAAGCTCAGTGAGTTCATGGTTTTTGTGCACATCATACATATCTCATCATACATAAAACAAACAATACCCAAAAGAAAAGGTATTATCCACGCATATTGATATGTCTGTTCCATAAAAAAAGTTTTTTATTCTTAATTAATTGTTTCCGATTCACCGGATCTTACCTCTTTCGAAAAAAGTCAATAAAAAATCAAGATATGCACTAACTTATTTAATAATTTGATATAATATTTATTCCAAGGCTTTTCAAATCGTTTAAATATTCAAAAAAAGAAGTTGCAATTGGTCAAATGATATGACCCAGTTACATGTAAAAAACGAATACCTATAATAGAAAAATGCAAATGTAAATTATTATTACGATAATAAATAAAATAATATGCACATTTGTTTCGAACCCTTTTTAAATAATAATGAGATCTCTTAATTTCCCATCGGGTTAAGGTCTGACGTCATCAGCACTTCCCCGGGTTACACGGTTATCCCTTATCCGGTCACCCATCCCTAGGATGTGCCATCCCTTATGACTTTTGACCCCTTTGTGCCATCCCTTATGATTAATTAATGTTTAAAAACACGTAAACAAGAAGCATGCAACCCACAATAATAATTCAAATATATGTAATAAACCCATAAATATGGACATAAAAAATAACATAATGCTCAAATAATTTGTATGTAAGCATGCATCCCAGTTAAAGTCTCATGAAGACTCACCTGAATAGCTCCGCTTAGCTAAACCTCGTCCTTGAGTAATATCCTATAACATGTAATTATATTTCTATAATTAGAGTATGACTTTTCACAAAAAGTCAATCCGAAAGTCAAATGGGTCAGTCTTGGGTAGTGATGGCCAAAAACCGGGTCGGGCCGGGCCCATAACCAGTCCCTACCGGTCCCTACGAAAGACACAACCGGCCACAACCGGTCCCTTTGTAACCGATCCCGGTTCCGGTGAAAATCCTTGTGATCGGTCAAGCTTACCTATAACCGGTTAAGCATTGCCGGTCCTAGTTCTGGTCCCATTCAAAAAAAAGTATTTTTTTTATTTTCTTTTCAAATTTTTTGTTATTAATAAATTTTTAATATGTTATTACTATGTTTGTAATATGTTATATTTAATATGTTTATTATAAATACGTTTAAAAATACGTTTTGTTATGTATATATATATATATACGTTTGTAAATATGTTTTGTTATAAATACGTTTAAGAATACACTTTAAAAATATGGGTCACTCAAATACACCTTAAAAATACGTTTTATTATGATAAAAATTACGTTGTTTCACAAAAATAAAACTATAAAATTATTTGAAAATACATTTACTTATCAATCTTCATCGGTATCCCATGTCGGATTGACTTGAAGAGTTCCGGTCTCTTGAATTATTCTAATAGCCTCTTGGTCTTCACGGTTATCAATATTGAGTTCCTCATCATCGTCATACCCTTTTTTTCTGGACACTTTGTGGGCACTCTGTGGGCACAGTATATAAGAATTCACTTTCGAGAGATCGGAGTTTTTATAGAAGTCCCATGAGTTTCTGACAAAACTGTTCCTGCAATATTCTTAAGGGACGCTTACACTCATGCCCATCTTTTAAGATTAAAGGTTTACTTCGTATTTTAACACTTTGCACCAATCAAAACTCAACTCTATTTTCTCAAACCGAAACATGTTCAAGAAGTTCATGAAAATCTCTGATTCTCAATAAGTCCAATCCCTGTGGAAACGATCTTGGTACTATACCACTCTATTACTTGAAGCGATCAAAGTGTCGACGTGCACTTGCACCGCCACTTTGGGGACTTTGTGCCCACTGTGTGCACACTTACGATTCTAGCACATCACCCCCCGACCTCGACCCCGACCCCAGGCATGTTTTTCGGTGTGCCTTCTTAATGTATAATTTCCTTCCGCCGTAAGGAGAGCTTGACATAATTTGCATTGTCCCTTTCGTTTTTCGGTCCTGAGAACCACCAAGTTGTAGTGATTCCAAATCTCGGACTTTCGTCCGTGTTCGGCGAGAACTTGGGTAACTTGTTCGTTTAATGGTTGTTCACCGGCTATTTCGTAAGTAAAAGAGAGAAATAAACGAGAATTGTGAAGTGGAAACGAGAAATTAATACGTAGCGAATTCACAAAATGGAGCGAAAAACCGAGAATTGAGAGCGTTTTTTGCGTTTTTGGAAGATGAGATGAGTTGGTATGTTTACTTGGAACTCCCATGCATATTTATTTTCATTTGGTAGCAAAGAAGATGAAAAAAAAGGCCAAAAATCGTCCTTAACGGCTAGTTTGACTGTCCCTAACGGCTAGTTTGACTTCTAACAGCTAGTTTGACTTCTAACGGCTAGTTTGACTTAGTTGACTATCGTTGACCGGGCTGGGCCGGGCCGGTCCCATAACCGGTTCCATAACCGATCCCGGTCGGTTTCGGTTCCAGAAAACTCCAAATATCGTAACCGGATCATAACCGGCGTCCTCAACCGGTCTCGGTCGGTTCCGGTCCTGGTTCCGGTCAATCGACGGTTACGGGTCGGGCCAGGCCCATTTGGCCATCACTAGTCCTTGGGTTGGCATGATCAACGGGTCAACCCTAAGCATACCACGTCGTCATGTACCACTTCCAGAATGGAATTTTTCACATCCAAAATAAATTACGACGTATTAAACCCAACATTTAATTATATACGATTCTCGTTATAAAAACGTCCTATCCCACAATTATCTAGTCACAACTTCTGAATTAAGTTATTAAATTATTTCTTATAATTTAAATATGGAAATCCAATTAATTAATATCCTTTACAATTGATGTCCAAATCTTGACCAACTTAATCAAAACATTCCGATTTATTTCGATTAATCCAAATAAATAAATGAGCCTCAAATCTCTTTTTAGCAAATACCGATTTTATCAAAACAACTCGAGTGTAACCGAATTCGACCAAAACAAGTCGGCCATGGCCTAAACTTGGTCTAGCGTCAGCCAGCTCAACTCGACGCCCAACCCAACTCGGCCGCACCCTTGGTGTGGCTATCGTGAACGATCTTCGTTTGAAATATTTTTCCGATCGTTTTTTACCAAACTTACAATATCTAATATATAGAAATAATCCTAACTCGTATCCAAATTTACAGCCCCTACGGTTCAATATTAAACTTGTATTTTGAGTTTTTGTACCCTAATCTCGTCGAGCCTCCGCCATCGCAACTTCTAGCCTAAACCGCTCGACGTACAAGCCACCATAGCCCACGAGACTTGTACCAACAGTAAGTAATTGAAAAACGAAGCCAACTATATTTTATACATCAATTTTGGTTGAGTATTTTACTTCCAATAGTCGTTTTTCTGCGGAATGACTCTATGCCGCTTCAAACTCGATCTCTCTCTCGTTTCTTGATGAAATCTTGAAATTCCAAATACGTTTACTCCCTTACACCCTTAGGAACGTCTCCACAAAAATTCAGGCAAAAATTCCAATTTATAGGGCATCAAAACCATCTCTAAAACAGGAAAAACGTGATTTGAGGAAATGATTTCCCAAATCTCAATCATTTCTAAATTAGTTTTCTACTTTTGGCAGAACTAGTCCCTTTTGTTTTTCTTTCTTCATTTTAATCCCAAATCAATTAAATACAAAATGTTTAATTTTCTTTTTTATTGATTTTATTTATTGCAATAAAATCATATTTTTCGAGTATCGACACTTTAATCTCGTATGTCGTTTACTCTTTAAATTTTAACCCTTACATTTATTTATTTTACGAATCATAAATTTTTAGGGTGTTACAGTTTTTATAAAAACTTGAATGAAATGGTGGCACATTGTTATTGCGAAACAACATCCATTGTCTTTCGGTTTAACATTTCACCTTTGTCTTATACCCAAACTAATGGAATTAGCTACTCATTACAGACATAAATATAAATGATGAAAACTAAATGACTGAATGTAAAGATTGAAAATTAAATAACAAGAAAAGTAAATAAAGTAAGAACAATGCTGCAAGAACTCATTTAGAATAACACTTTTTATAGAAATTTAAGAACTATCTTGCATATGCAAAGGGAATACAGATCTGAATATCATTTTGTGGGATGATTTAATGAGCTACCAAGAGGCTTTACTTATACAAAAATACCAAACAAAAGCAAAAGTCTTGAAAAGGCCAAGGTTTCCAAAAGAGAGACAAAAGGTGAAAAGTAAAAAAGTAGCATCACATCAAATACAAAAGTATCCTAAAAAAGTCTTCTACACATATTTTTAGGTCTTTAACCACAAGATCAACAAAAGTTCGTCTCATTCCTTCAGCAACATATGAATCTTTTAAGCCCTTCCCAAAAAGCCGCTTCTAGACAGGCCAATGATGTTGGAATGCTGCAACATAGAACAATAGGCTTTCAAGTTTAAGAACTTTCTACTCTAATGCTGCAAAGACAAGCTAATCACTTAATTTATCTCCAAGTATAAACAAATAAAAAATAATGTAATAAAAAGGTATCAAGGTTGGGATAAAAAAAATAAACTACCTAAGAGTAAAGAAATGAGTGCTTTATGCCTTGAATGATCAATGCGTATCAGTCACATTCAATGGAATCGGGTCTTCCCCGTCATCGACATGTGAGTTTTGGAGATGATATTTCATCCATGTTTTCGTGTTGTGTTAGAAAATCTTTCTAAACAAATGATTGTCTGAAGATTTCGAGCTGAAGATTGTTTTGAAGAAGACATAGAGTGCTTAAAGTTACAAAGTTCAAACGAGACTCAAAGCGTGCAATTTCTTTCAAGTCTGAATACAAAGGGGAGAATGTTGGGACTGAAATTCAGTATTAAATTATATTCGTCTTGAAAGTTAATTTTGTCTATAATTGTATTAAAAGTCACCGTGTTTGACTTTTCATAGACACTTTGACTTTGTCTAGATGTTTTGACCCTATATAAAGGGTGAGTTCCTTGTATTTGGGTATGAGCTTCATTGTAAAAATTAGATTACGTAAATACAGTTTGACTATATTTTGAATGCATTGACTTTCTTTCTCTACATTCATTCAAGTGTTCTTAATGTTCATCATAAATTGCCATGGATTGTTAGAGATTATTGAAGATTGATCTTAAAGGGACTATCAATTGGTATCAGAGCGGATTTGCAGTGAATTTGATTGAAGAAATTGTTAAAAGTTGCACAATTTTTCTGGAAATTCATCTTGTGTTCTTCATATTCATATTCTGTTCTTGAATG
>NC_037534.1:12058883-12070390 GCF_001531365.2 Cynara cardunculus var. scolymus | reverse complement strand
CTTGAGCGATTAAGAGTTAGGCTTGAGCGTTTAAGACATTGTCTTGGGCGATTTAGCTTAGGCCTTGAGCGATTAAGAGTTAGGCTTGAGCGATTAAGACATTGTCTTGGGCAATTTAGCTTAGGCCTTGAGCGATTAAGACTTAACCGTGAGCGATTTATACTTAGTTTAGATTTAGGCTTAGTTGTGAGCGATTTAGGCTTAGTTGTGAGCGATTTAGTACAAGCCTTGAGCGATTTAGTACAAGTCTTGAGCGATTTAGGTACTTCATTGGGTGATTTAGACTTAAGCTTGAGTGATTTAAACATTGTCTTGAGCGATTTAGACTTAGGCTTGAGCATAGACTTGAGCTTAGGCACACCTTTGAGCGATTTAGACATTTTTTTACTACATGATTTGTTTGAGCCTAGCCTAATTTTTGCTAAACATTCTTTTTGACCAGATTGAATTTCCAGGAATTTTGTGAAGTGTGAATATTTTTTTTATTGAATGTGATTGTGTAATATTTTTGGATTGTATTTCTTTGATCAATTTCTTGAACTGCATAGATTCTTTATTTGATCAATCTTGAATTCTTTTTAATGGCAGCTTCTCTTAAGAAGGAGAATAAAGAGTTGAGAGTTCAGATTTCCAAGCTGGAGAAGAGTATAGTGGACTATAAAGACAAATACATAAGCATATTTTCTGAAAATCATGCTAATGTAGAATTTATTGCAAATTTACAAAAAGAGCATAAAGAAGCATTAGAAAGAGTTGAGAATGATTCGAAGTATCAGATTAATAAACTTGAAAAATCTTTGGATGATGTAAGAAAAGATTGTGATAATGAATTGAAAACATGGAGTAAATCTAATAAAGATCTATTTAACAAACTCCAAAAAGTCCAGAGTGAATTTAGAGCTTAAAGAAATTCTTTAGGTAGAAAACATATTGAGACTGATGACTTAACTTATAAATTTCATAAGTCTGAAAGTGATCTGATTGAGCTAAGAAAGCTACTGAACTTAGAAAAAGAAAAGGTTTTGGAAGCTGAAAAGAGTTTCAATGTTGAAAGAATAGTTTTTGAAAAAGAGAAAAGAGATTTATTGAATTAGAGAAACGATTTGATGCTGAATGCTTATCTTATGAAAATAAGATCATTTCTCTTGAGCTGAACGCTAAATTTCTTTTGAATCAAAATCTCAGATTTTGAACAACTTATCATCTTGGAACGAGGCAAGGTTGATAATGAAAAGAAAGAGGCTGAACAAAAGCAGAAAGCACTATATGAAGAGAAAAGACTGTTTGTTCTTGAAAAGAAAAACATTGTCAAGAAACATGCAACAATTGCCAAAGAACTTACAAAAAAGAAGAAGTGGCTTGACATTGCTTCTGAGAATGATAAGGGAAGTTCAGATGAAGAAAGAAAGAAGTTTGAGAAAGAAGGGAAAGTGTTTGATAAACTGAAAAAAGAATTAGAAGGTAAGTTTTTGAATACTGCAAAAAAAATTGTCTGATCTAGAGACAAAACTTGTAACAGAATTGAATATGAGACTAAACTTAAGAAGAAGTATGATTTAGTTGTTGATGAGAGAGACCAGTTACTTAAGAAAGTAACAGACTTTTCAAGAGCTGAAAGCTCAATTCGTTCTCAATCTCAGTGTAAAACTTGCTTTTATAACTGTTCTAGTGTTAAATCCAACAATTATTTAAGCAGTCCTAAATCAACTGTTTCTAAGAACGTGTTTCGTTCTTCAAATCAGTTATATCAAGGGTATGTCATTGGATCACCCAATAATTTTTCAAAAGTTAAACAACTTTGGGTCAATAAAGCTGATTCAATTGTGTCTCATAATTCTGTTGTAACTAACACTGTTCTTCCTTGCACTGTGAGATCTACTAATCAATTGACCAGTCTCATCAAGAGAAGAATCTTATGCTCAAATTGTGGAACTAATGATTTTGTTAACAAGAAGAAGATCAACATAGGATATGGGAATTCATTTAACAGGTATAATAATGACTAGTATGGTTCTTAATGCTTATCTGATCTACCTGTTAAAAGTACTAAAAAGAATACATCTAATAGAAATAGATGGTTTGACAGTTACAACATACCCCAGCCCGATACTAACAAAATAGGACCCAAATTCATTTGGGTACCAAAATCTATTTGATCTGATTTTGCAGGTGTGTCAATTTTGTGCTGATCAGAATATCATATCAGTGATACACTAATGTAGGGGAGTTGTAATATGTTCCAAACAAGGCTTCTGAACAATTCAGTTCAGGACCCGTGCTTTACCGAGTATGGTTTCTAAACACACAGTTTAGGACCCGTGCTAAACATGTTTTCTTATTTTTTTTTTAATTTTTGAGCTGAATCGAAACATTTCCATAATCTACTTTCTAGGGGGAGTCTCTAGAAGTTTTAAATAAATATTTTCGGGAAGTGAATTTTTTTTTAAACGAGTACATTTTCTGAATAGGTATTTCCTGAGATTTTACTTGCGTAATTTCTCATCGTACGTAACTCGAATACCTGTTTCAGCTTTTCTTCAAACTGTTATTATCGCGTCTCTTAAAATAATATCTTTTTCGGTGATAATACGCTCGTTTATATTGAAAGGTTGATTTTTCTGATTTTTTTTTACCTTGATTGATATACACTTCATTTTTTTTAATCAGAATCTGTAAACTTGTTCTTACAGATCTTCATTCATTTTTCTCGCATACTGAATAATCTGATCGTTGTCGCATCATTCCTTTATTGATTGTGCTTAAGGCCAAATATCTTGATCAATTTTTATCTGATCATTGTGCTTTATCTGAAATATTATTTTTGATCAACTCTTGTGATCATATGAGCATACTGTATTTAGGAGGGACTGAATGCTTATCAGAAATACCTCTATGGAATGTCAAGACCGACAGACCTACCAAAGAGGACAACCATATCTGAGTGAGTTTAAATAAAAGGGTTTGTGTGCAGAGCTTAAAATGAAAAAGAGAGGGGTAGTTGTTGTGAGCTAAAAGAATTGATGAGAGTTGTGTCAAGATTAAAAGAACATAAGAATCTTGTTCCAAACTTCTAAAATCCGGGCATACCACACAATCTATTAGTTCTCAATTCTTTCGAGACTAATACTGAAAAAGGCAAAGCCCAGGCCAATTCTTGTCACAACCCCACCAGCTACTCATTTATCTCTCAACAGATAAGTGTTTCAATAACACTTGGGGCACGCAGCTCATCATCTATCAATTTCGCATTCAGAGAAAATTGATATTGAATCAGTATGATATATGTCCCCCCTTCAAGTCTTTTTGATCACTAATTGCGTCTGATAAATTTGTTAGTCCATACTGTTCATCATTTGGAACCTAATCAGAAGCATATGTTGCTTTATCTTTCTACACTACACAGATTGCATTTTATTTGTTAATTTGCCAAAACATTCATAGATATGCTATTTTTAAGTTATCGATGATTGAGTGGAAGACCTGATGAGATGAGCATCATAAAGTCTCATATATATAGTACATCCGTTGTACTGAGTATATCTGTTATACTCACAGGCCGATCTTTTTATAAGAATCAAAATAATTTCATACGTTGAAATTGGTTGTTATCTTCCCATTCCCTTAATCTGAAAAGATTAAACAAGTAGATTTGAAAAGATCTACTTATGAATTGACGGCTTTTGTAGAATATTTCATTCGTCCTTGTGTATGATGTAATGATTCTCATTTCATCATAAGGGGGAGTATGAAATAATGAATGAAATATCCAATTCCGAACATTATAAGGGGAATTTGTTGAAAATATCAAGGGGGAGTAACTTCAATGATGGCAAAAGACTCAAAAGGAGTGTGACTAGAGATGATTACAAAAGATTATTCCAATGCTACAATGTCTGAGAGTTGTTGAATGTGAAGATCAATTTTTTACAATAGTTTGCTGATAAAGTTTATTTTTGAATAGAAAGTTTGCTGAAGATCAATTTTGAAGATCGTTATTGTTTATGATCTATATTATGAAAATAGAAGATCATCGCGGTTCTACATTCGAGGGGGAGAATGTTAGAAAATCTTTCTAAACAAATGATTGTCTGAACATTTCGAGCTGAAGATTGTTTTGAAGCAGACATAGAGTGCTTAAAGTTACAAAGTTCAAACGAGACTCAAAGCGTGCAATTTCTTTCAAGTCTGAATACAAAGGGGGAGAATGTTATGACTGAAATTCAGTATTAAATTGTATTCGTCTTGAAAGTTAATTTTGTTTATAATTGTATTAAAAGTCACCGTGTTTGACTTTTCATAAACAGTTTGACTTTGACTTTGTCTAGATGTTTGATCCTATATAAAGGGTGAGTTCCTTGTATTTAGGTATGAGCTTCATTGTAAAAATCAGATTACGTAAATACAGTTTGACTATATTTTGGATGCATTGACTTTCTCTCTCTACATTCATTCAAGTGTTCTTAATGTTCATCATAAATTGTCATGGATTGTTAGAGATTATTGAAGATTGATCTTAAAGGGACTATCATGTTGTTTTGGGTATGAAGAGTATCCACGGTTTGATGTTTAAGATATTCTTTAGTGTTTATATTGGAGAACTTTAGGATACTTGAGTTTTATTCATGTTTTGGTTGTTTTGGATAATAGAGTTTTATACATCTTTTCAGTATTTGAGCATTTTATCTCATGCACATTTAGGGTGAGTATTGGGCTTTGATTTCATGAATACAAAGGGTGTTTTGATAAATGAGTATAGGCAATGGTCGATCGAGTGCTTGTCACTGCGTACATCAAGAACCCTATTGCCTTTGAGTTTTCAAGTTGTGACAGTGCTTTACACGTATTAGGCATAAACTTCACATTAGGATCCATGTGAGTGCTTATTGAAGAACAATTTAAGAAATTGAATTTCTTCAACACTTTCTCAATCTATTGAGATTGGGTTATAGAAAGTCCTTTGTTCTTTCTCACGATCCTAATGCCTAGGATCATGTCCATGTCCTTAACGGAAAATTTAGATGACAAGAATTCCTTTGTCATGTCAACTTGTTTTTTGTTGGTGCCAAATATTAGCATATCATCTACATACAAACAAATGATAACTCCTTTATTGGAATCATCAAATTTGCTATAAATACACTTGTCAACTTGGTTTATCTAAAACCATTTGAGAAGACAACCTCATCGAATTTTCAATGCCATTGTTTTGGTGCTTGGTTAAGACCATACAACGTTTTAATAAGCTTACATACCTTGTTCTCATTACCGGACATGACAAATCCTTCTAGTTGTTTCATGTAGACATTCTCTTCCAAATCACCATTCAAGAACGCAGTTTTACGTCCATTTTGTGAATTACAAGATTATTAGTGGCTGCCAAAGAAATTTGTAATTTTATAGTTGAGATCTTTGCAACGGAGCATAAGTATCGAAATAGTAGATACCTTCCTTTTTCTTAAACCCTTAAATCCAATCGAACCTTAACGTTGTCGATGATTCCATCAACCTTCATATTTTTTTAAGGATTCATTTGCAACCCAAAGTTTTGCATCTTGATGGTAAGTGTGAGTCCACAATATGATCAATCTTCATATATCGTCATGTAATCCATGGCAGAATCATATAACATGAAAGAACACTTGAGAGGAGATTGAGAGGATTAGTCAAATAGTCAATGCTCTTATTATGTACGTATGTTTACAATGAAAGCTCTCCTATAAATTACACTAAAGACAAAAACTTATATAGGGTCAAACTATTAACCCATCTTGTAACACCCCATTCCATATATTGCAAGTAACATATACAAGAAATACATGTTTATACACCACATAGGTCCCTTAGTACAAGAATCTATCATTACATAATTCATGGTCCAAAAATTCAAAATACAATTCTCGTACTATCAAGTTTTATCTACCAAAAACTATTAGCAATCCTTCATGCAGATAAACACATAGGGAATTATCACATTTTCCCCTTCCCCTTATCGTCTGCCCTTCCTGCAATACATATTCAAAATCACAAAACGAGGGTTAGACCAAAAGGTCAAGTGAGTTACCATATTTATGATATTGCAGGGTGAAAATCACCAAAAAACTTTTATGTAAATCAACTTTTCATATATATATATATATATATCAAATATATGAACAAGTAAGAACATAATACCGATACCTTTTACTTTTCAAGCCAAATACTCTGCTTGCAAACCATATATTAAATCTAAAACAGGTTTGCACTAACCAGATTATCATAACGCCACTTTTAAACCTTTCAAATCAAATAAGGTTTATTCAAAGTTTCAGGCCAAACCTATTATCTCCTCCTCAATAACATCCAGACTATGATTTCCAATAAGAACCCTGATCTTAAACCTTTAAATCCCAAAGAAATAAAGATTCCAGACCACGGTAATCTTAAGGGATATAATAGTAAGAGTTATATAACATAACACACATACAAATGCCACCCTTATATCCAAATGTACATCTCTCCATGGTACACCTCTTCTTGATATGCCACCCTTATTTCCCGATCAAAATATTTCACAAAACCATTCCATATAGAATAGACCGCAGTCAATGGAATATTATCAGTTCAAAATCACCTTTTATCAAAATTCCCATTTTAAGATAAAAGTAACAATTTTTATAAACAATACACAAGTCAAGGTCCAAATCCGGTCAATTTAATCTTGGCTGGACTTCATCTCCGGTCAAGACTTGATCGACTTACCAAATTCGGACAACATTTCATCTCGTCCGATTTAATACTTAGAGTAAAATTCTCAACACTTTGTCCGGATTACTAATTCGGACAACACTATTCATGCCATGACCGATTTAACAATCCGGTCATTCCATAGTCGTATTCCTACTTCTCCGATTTAAACATTTAACATAATTCAAAGTTCATAAATCGCTCAATTTTCAAACCGGTTAAGACATGTCCGGTTTAATGTCTAATTCGCTTGACCCTTGTCCGGTTTAAAACTAAACCGCTGAACTCTTGACCGGTTTTTATATAAATCGCTTAACACCTTGTCCGGTTTAATACTAAACCGGTTGAAACACCCAGCGATTTAGTCTTAAATCGCTCACGTTCTGTCTGGTTTAAGGCTAAACCGGTAAAACAAGTTTTCAAATAAGTATAATCAAACCAAGGAAATTACTTTGCAATTGAAATAAGATGATAAACCACTCACCTTATGAATTTCTTTAGAAATCAGATGAATCCTTCTTCAAAATAAGCAATCTGGACAATGCTTCTCTCAATTCACTCTCAGGTTCAAAATGTGGCAAGAAACTTTATTTGAAAGCCTCTCTTCCCATTTATACCCTTCTAAAATAGGTAATGCGGCTAAAACCTCATGCATGCCCATCCAGGAGCAAATCCCATGCACACATACTTATTCATGTATATAGGATACATCCATTTATTGTGCATGCCTATAATCAAATACTTACACATATATTTCATGCATATATATATATATATATATTTCACTTTATACACTCAAGCATATGCATATATCTTTCATGCATAAAATTACACATACTCACATGATCAAATATAACAATTTATCATGCTTTCACGTATTCATATATCAAATAATCACGTATTAATTACCTTAGATGATAATCAGGATCCAGTTATCACATTATCCACCTCTCAAAAGAATTTCGTCCTGGATTTTCTTTTAATTAAAGCGCCATGGGTACTTTGATTTCATTTTCGATTCTAATTCCCATGTCGCTTCTGGTTCTTTGTGAAACGTCCACTGTACTTTAACCAAACTGATTTCTTTGATTCTTAACACCCTGATTTTTCGGTCAATCACGGCTTCTGGTGTTTCTACAAAGTTCAGTTTACTGTCCAGTTTAATCTCTGGCAACGACACAACTAGACTCGGATTAGCTAAGCATTTCCGCAAGTTTGATACATGAAAAGTGTTATGAATCAGACTTTTTTCTTCTGGTAGCTCTAACTGATACGCCACTGGCCCGATTCGTTTGCATATTTTGAATGGTCCAACATACCTCGGACTGAGCTTACCTTTCTTTCCAAATCTGATAACACCCTTCCACTGCGAAACTTTCAACACCACAAAATCACCTACATAGAACTCAATTGGCTTTCGGCGATTATCAGCATAACTCTTCTGGCGGTCTTGTGCTGTTCTAATTCTTTCTCGGATCTATTCAATCTTTTCAGAAGTCTCTTGAAAAATTTCGGGACCCATCAACTGTCTTTCACCTATTTCGTTCCAATACAACGACGTTCGGCATTTACGTCCATAAAATACTTCATATGGTGCCGCTTGGATGCTGGAATGTTAATTGTTATTGTATGCAAACTCTATTAACGGCAAATGATCTTCCAACGATCCCCCGAAGTCAATGATACAACTTCTTGACATGTCTTCGAGAGTCTGGATAGTTCTTTCACTTTGCCCGTCAGTTTGCGGATGATAGGCTGTGCTTAACCAAATTTCAGACCCTAGAGCTTTCTACAAACTCTCCCAAAACTTTGATGTAAAACGGCTATCTCTATCAGAGATAATAGTAATGGAACACCATGCCTGGTTACAATTTCTTTGATGTAAGTCTATGCCAACTTTTCTAAAGAGTAATTCTCTCTTATAGGTTGAAAATGCGTAGATTTAGATAGGCGGTCAACAATTACCCAAATTGCGTCATACCCCTTTGAAGTTCGAGGTAACTTCATGATGAAATCCATAGTAATATGATTCCACTTCCATACAAGAATTTCCAAAGATTGAAGACTTCCATACGGCTTTTGATGTTCAATCTTAACCTGTAGGCATGTTATACACTGTTCCACATATCTGGCTATGTCCTTCTTCAATCTGGGACACCAATAAAAAGGTTTCAAATCCGTGTACATCTTATTGGTACCTGGATGAATAGAGTATCGGGACTTATGGCTTTCATTTAGTATAATACTCCGAATATCCCCAAAACATGGTACCCAAATTCGCCCTTGAAAGCACATAATTCCTTCATCGTTCGGTTCTAGAGTTGAAATCATCTAACCCAACCTTTTTGTCTTAACAAAATCTTATTTCATGGCTTCCTTCTGACATTTCAGAATTTCTTTATGTATATCAGGAACTAAACTTACTCTCATTGTCACAGTTTTAATAGTCCCACTCTTTTCCTTTCTGCTCATAGCGTCAACTACTACGTTGGCTTTTCCCAGTTGGTAGAGGATTTCACAATCATAGTCATTTACAAGTTCAATCCACCGATGTTGCCACATATTCAGTTCTTTCTGGCTGAACAAATGTTGCAAACTTTTGTGATCAGTATAAAACTGACACTTTGTCCCCAGAAGATAATGTCTCCAGATTTTCAAAGCAAATACCACCGTAGCTAATTCCATATCATGAGTTGGATATTGCTTCTCATGATCTTTCAATTGCCTTGACGCATAAGAAATTACCTTTCCTCTTTGCAATAACACACATCCTAATCCCAACTTCAAAGCACCATTGTATACCACAAAATCTTCGGATCCATCTGGTAGGGTCAACACCGGTGCACTGCAGAGATGATCCTTTAATAGTTGGAAAGCCTCTTCTTGTTCTTTTTCCCTCTGAAATTTGATGTTCTTCCGAGTCAATTTGGTTAATGGCACGACTATCTTAGAAAAGTCCTGAATGAACTTACGATAGTAACTTGCCAGTCCCAAAAAGCTTCGAACTTCAGAAGGAGTTTTTGGGGCTTCCCACTTTGCAACTGCTTCTATTTTAACTGGATCTACCTTTACCCCTGCTTCTGATATGACATGAACCAAAAACTGAACCTCCCTTAGCCAGAACTCAAACTTGGATAATTTTGCGTACAACTTTTCTCTTAGTTCTGCGTGTGCTTCTTCGATCTTAGAGTATATAAGAATATCATCGATAAATACAATAACGAATTTATTAAGATATTCCTTACATACCCTATTCATCAAATCCATGAAGGCTGCACGCGTATTAGTTAAGGCGAATGGCATAACTAAGAATTCATGATGCCCATACCTAGTTCGAAAAGTTGTCGTAGCAATGTCCTCCTCCCTTACTTTTAACTAGTGATATCCCGACCTTAAATCAATCTTGGAGAAATAACTCGCTCCCACCAGTTGATCAAACAAATCATCAATCCTTGGGAACGGATATTTGTTCTTGATTGTCAACTTGTTCAATTCACGATAGTCTATACACATTCGCATAGACCCATCTTTCTTCTTGACAAATAAGACTGGAGCACCCCATGGTGAAGTTCTGGGTCTAATGAATCCTTTATCAGTTAGATCCTTCAACTGGGCAACCAATTCCTTGAATTCTGATGGAGCTAACCGGTACGGTGCCTTTGCTACTGGTGCATCCCCTGGTATGAGATCAATTTGGAATTCAATAACTCGGTCTGGTGGTAATCCAGATAAATCCTCTGGAAAGACTTCCAGATATTCATTAACAATCGGAAACGATTCCTCTTTTTCTTTCTCTTTCTTTACGTCAATCACGTATGCCAAACATCCCTGGCACTTCTTCCGGATACTTTTTTGAGCTTTCATCACAGTTAAAATACTAGTATGGTGATTCTGACGATCACTATAGATAACAACTGTTCTTCTTTTTGGCAAAGTGATTCTGATCTCTTATTGCAAACAATACTGGCCTGGTACTCTGCCAACCAGTCCATACATACTATTACATCAAATTCCTTCATCGACGTAGGAAATAACCGAATCGATAGTTCAAAACCCTCAATAACAATAATACATTTATTGAATACTCTAGTAACAGATTCTTGACTATTAGCAGTATCAACTACTAATTTGTCATCAAGTAACACAAAATTCAAACATGCAATTTGAGCAAACAATGGTGATACAAACGAAAAGTTTGCACCACAGTCAAATAACACCTTAGCAAGTATAGAATTCAAGAGAAAGGTACCTGTTACTACATCTGGCGATGCCTCTGCCTCAATTTTCATCAACTGGAATGACCGTTTTCGTGCCCCTCCTTTCCTTCCTCTGGTCACAGTAGGTCTTCCCGAGTACCCAACACATTACTCCCCATTGTCAGCTGTGGATATCTTAACAATGGTGTTGATCCTAGATCTCTCAATAACACTAATAATCTAGTTAAGAATAACCAAATTATAGTGTTTTAATGGAGAAAGTGATGAACACTCAAGAATAAATTATAAACACTGAAGAACAGTCTTGAGCGTCAAAGGTTTTACTTTATTGATAATAAAAACGTAAAAGAGACATTTAGTACAATAGGCCTAATCACCTATTTATACTAGAAAGCTAATTAGAAGATAACTATCTACCGAGACTTTTTAGCTAATCTTCTATTTACAGATAACATTTATCTAAACTGTAGGTAAGTTTAAGATAAACTTGAAGTGTAGCTGTCGACTTGTCGTCTCCAGCTGTCTTCCATTGTATGATGAATCATCCTTATCTTTAAATCTTCATCG
>NC_037534.1:12054377-12058422 GCF_001531365.2 Cynara cardunculus var. scolymus | reverse complement strand
AGTCTTCGATAGCCGATGACTGCCGATATCTCATGGATGAGTTGACTCCCTTCTTCTCTTGGCACGTGATTTCTACCCAGTCTTTCTCTGATGACTTTCTGAAACCATTTAAGTGTATCCGATGAATACTTGAATGCCTTAGTTAGTCTGAAGAATTTCTTTGCCCCAAACTCATTCTTGTAAACTAGTCCAAGTTCGGGTTGAGTTAAGACTGAGGCAGATCTTTTCTCCTGCAGGCCTTGGAAGTCTTCATTTGATGGAGCACAGGAAAGTCTTTTGATGCCTAGCCGAAGAGCAATTTCGACACTCATGGCTCGATGGTTTACCAGGGTCTCCATTGTTTTTACTACCGTTCTGTTTGCCATTCCAAACCTGATGTCGTGGTCCTGCCATTGAGCCGTGTATGCGTATAGTTCAATCAAGTCATAGGGATTGAGGTTGATGAGGTCATTTTCATTGAACACACTAATTTACCCATGTGCTCTTTCCACTGTGAACTCGATGTATCGAATGGCTTTATTGGCGAAGGTCTTCACTTTTAAATCCATGACCCTTCTTATCCCATCGTTCGAGAAGACAGACTGTGGTGCTTGTGTGGTTTGTCTAATGAACCTATGGTGTAAGAGGTCCATGGACTCGGGCGATAAGATCGGAGGATTGATGGTCAAACTTTCATCGCGGTCTTGGTACAAATATTGATGGATGTTTTCCATCATAATGGGTTCCCTGGATGGCAACTCTGGACGTCTTCGCAACGACTCCATGTTCTGTATAATCTCATCAACCAAGCTCTGCGGAGGTTGCCTTGAGGAAGAGGGAGTATCCGCTTGCATCATGGGTGGTTTAGTTGAGGGTTGTGTATGGGTTGGTGAACGTATGGTTTCTTGTTGGGTTGGTTCAGCTTGGGTTGGTTGTGGTTCATTGGGTTCAGCTTGGGTGGTTTATGGTTCATGGGGTTCTGTTTGGGTTTGTGATTGTTGGGGGTGATGAAGGTTGGCTTATTATTGGTTCTGGTTGTATGGATAAGGTGGAAGGTTCTGTGGTGTGAGGGGTTGGTGAAGGAGTTAAGGGTAGGTTTGGTGTGGGTGACGAAGTAAAAAGTTGGTTTATTTTTGTTGGTGGGGTGGTTGGCTCTTCATCGGTTGAGGAACTCAACACGATGGGTTCTGGGGTTGTAGCAAAGGAAACATGTACATTTTGTACATCTTCAGAGGGCAGAGCCTCTGGTTCCCTTGCTTGGGTTCCTTCGGTTGAGGTTGGTTGTGTTTGTGATGGTGGTGGTGCAGCGGATTCCATTTGTTGTGCAGCCGCGGCCTCTGTCTCCACCTCATGAGGTCCAAGACCTTGATCATCAGGGTCTGGATCCTCATGCCTTCGTCGTTTGAGGGGGCGGCTTGATGAGTAAGAGGTCTTGGACCTGTTCTTCTTCCATAGTCGTATGTGGTCGGCCAATGTGCGCACCCAATCCTTGTTGCGTCGTTGTTCCATGGTGCAAAGAAGAGTGTTGGTTCGATCTTGCTGTTGTTGAAGACTCTTCCTCAGTGCAATGGTAGACTCAACCGATCTGGCAGCAAACTTTGCACTTTTCTCATTGAACGATGAGATAAGTGCCTTGGACAGAGCCCGAAGGTCGGCTCTGGTGGCAAAATATGTGCTTGAGGTGGGTGGTGGAGGCACAAAGGTGGTGGTGGATATTGATGGAGGATGGGGAAGGTTGGCAATGAGATTCCTCACCTCTGCAGTGAAGGAAGAGAAGGCTGCATCAAAGGATGGGCCTGCAGAGGGAGGTGGGGGTGGAGTAGGCTGGTGGATTTGAGCTAATATTGTGGCAAGGAGATGGGTGAGGGTGGTTTGGATGGTGGTCATTTGGTGGGTAAGGGTGGCAAGGGTTTCATCGATAGATGAAGTGGATGGAGGTGGAGCTTGTTGAGGGATTTGGGAGAGGATGGAGGTGGGTAGGGTGTGAAGGTTTTGGAGGATGGTTTGTAGTTGGGTGATGAAGTATGTAAGGTTCTCATCGGCCTCAGTTGCCTCGGCCGTGAGGGTGGCGATGGATTGGATGAGAATTTGGTTTCGTTGGGTGGCAAGGGAGGATGCGGTGTTGTGGTGTTGGGTGATGGTTTGTTGGAGCATTTGGAGACGTGTGGTATTGTCTCGGGTTTGGGTTTCAATCTGGGAGAGGTGGTGCTATAGGATTGCAAGGGATTGTTGAAGGTTAGAGGTATCGGTTGAGGGTGGGTTGTCAACAATCCCTTGAATGATGAGTTTAAGGTCTTCTAAGGACCGCATCACTGAATCGACAAAGGCTTGGAACTCGGCCTTTATGACCAAGTCTGCAATTGGGGTAACCCATGTAGCAACGGATGCTGCAGGTTGGGCCTCTGCTCCGGAGGCGCCTTCTTGGCCTTGTAAGAATGTGGGCCTAGAAGGACTTCCATCATGTCCTTGATAGCCCTCAAAAGAGGAGCTATTTCGTGATGTTACGACATCAACTTCCTCTTCCTCGGCTTCAGAGGCCGGGTAAGTGAAGCAAATGTGTGTCCCCTTCAGTAGATCAAATATCGAAGGGGGATGTGCATGAAGGGAAGATCGCTCTGAACAATCTTGGGGAATATCAAAGTCAGAAGCAACACATGCTTCTGTGTGTGTGATTGGTTGTGTCGAGCCCTGAGGCGAAGGGGCTCTTATATCCTCATCACGAGTCTGTTAGGAGAGGGGTGATGGAAAATGGGGTTCCTTGGCTAATTCATCTCCAGAAGCCCGAAGAATGGCCTCTGGATRGCTGGCTGGGGTTGGGATTGGATTGGGTCATCCTTGTTCAATACCCCTGTGGCTTTGATCGCCAGGGGTAGATGATGTGGTTTCCCTTTGGGTAGTGGGTGGAGGAATTGTATGAGTAGGACCGGGGGAGGCACGATGAGTAGCATCATCATCATCATCATCATCTTCATCATCCGATGAAGATGTCTCATGTGCTCCCTCGCTTGGTGGGGGGACGGCTCTAATCGCTCTGGGGTAGCTGCCCTTGGTTCCTGGGACAGCATAGAGCGTTCATAGGCTTGGCGTATCTCAGATGTTGATGGAATGACATTGAGCATAGCCCTGGAGAGTGGGCGGTTGATGGTGTAACCCTCCTTCGAGAGGGTTGGTTGATGGTCGTGTATCTTGTAGACTGGAGTGAAGGGCTCCTCAGCTGGTAGTCCATGCTTCCTCATTGCGTCCCTAATGAAAAGGGCGAGGAAACGTAGGAAAAGAACCGCAGATAGAGGCTTGCCAGCGGCTTGGAGTTTGAATTTCTTGACCACCGCCGAATGAATCTCATTGTAGATGAGGAAGGCGTAGTCAAGGTTGAGGTTGAATAACAACCCATACATGTTCGTCATGATGTTTATGTTCCCTTGGTCCAAAGACCCCCGTTTGCATGTGAGGGCCCTATTGAAGATGGAGAAGAACATGTTCCACATCGGCGGGAGGAACTGTCATTTAAAGTTGGAGACGTTGCGGAGGTCACGATTGTAACCTAGCATCTTGACGAAACGTGAAATGTCATCGGTGGTGGGTGGTTCGTCATATTGGGCAATTCCAAGCTCCTGTCGAGTGGGAATGCAGAGAACCCTAGAAACTTTAGCCCGTGAAATCTTAAGTGAGCAGATCATGTCGTTTGGGGCATCCATGTCCCCCATTATTCCATGGCTTTCTGGGTCAAACTCACATGTTTGCTAGTATTGTTGGACGTACTTTAGTGGTATGCCGGTGTCAGCAAGAGTTAGTGCGGGAAGTAGAATACAGTTCTTGAAGAACTCTATCATGACGACGAAGCGGTCGTCGAATAGTGTGTATCATAGTTCAATAGCGTGGTTGTTGGGCTTCAATGGAAGGAAAACGAGAGCGCGGCTGTCGGCGCCAGTGGATTCGACCCTGCTGTTGTTGTTCGATTCGTGGGAGGCGGAGGAGGCCATTGTTGAAGGAGTTTCAGGTTTAAGTGAGCGTAAAGAGAAGATGGAGGTTGAAGAAGGGTATTTATAGGTGGAGAGATTGTGGGGGG
>NC_037534.1:12051328-12053982 GCF_001531365.2 Cynara cardunculus var. scolymus | reverse complement strand
GTCTTCTAAAAACCCATGTTGTATAGTTTTTAGTCACAAAAGCTGCAATTTTGTATAATCTTTTAAAAGAATTTTGCAATTTAGATGGGTTTTGTGGATGAAAGATATTTTGTCATGGAACCAGAGGTGTTCTGGTTGACCATGACACATTGGGTGGGGAACCAGAGGGGCTCTAGTTGAACATCAATGAAGAGATTCATCTATGAAATGTTGGATTGCATGATTGATAGGTCTTTGATGACTAACCAGAGGACCTAGAAAAGCATTGACAATCGATTTTGTAGAACCAGAGGAGTTCTGGTTAAAATCATATTGAGCATTTAGGTGGCCAGAGGCTCTGGATGGAAAATGCATATTGTTTGAAGATGAAATAGATGCTCCCCCTTGAATGATGCATGAAGAATGGTTTTGAGGTTTGCAAAAACTCCCCCTCAAACAAATAATAATGAAGAATTAGTGAACCAGAGGCTCTGGTTTATACAACCAGAGGCTCTGGTTGTGAAGAATGATGAAATTAAGATATGCAATGAGGCTAAGTATGCGAGTGAAGAGGTATATGGATGGGTCTTTGAGACCAGATGGGCTCTGGTTTCAAAGACAGTGAATCCAAAGGCTCTGGTCTTTAGAACCAGAGGCTCTGGTTGCAAAGACAAGGAAAAAGATGTATGAGAGAATGGTGAAGGGTATGGGAGAGAGTATAGAGGTTGAGTCTTTGAGACCAGAGGGGCTCTGGTTCTAAAGACTTTGAATCCAGAGGCTTTGGTCTTTAGAACCAGAGGCTCTGGTCTTAAAGACGATGAAATGAAATATGAAAATATGATTTAAGTCCATGTGAAGTGAGAAGAAGAAGACTCTTTGGGTCCAGAGAGGCTCTCGTTGCAAAGAGTAGGAATCTAGAAGCTCTGGTCTTTAGAACCAGAGACTCTGGTTGATGTAGTGATGTTAGGGTTTGATGAAAGAAGGGTGTGGTGTATGTCAAGTTGTAGATGGGAACTTGATATCGCTGGTTTCAAAGGATTTGGAAACCAGAGGCTCTGGTTGTGAAGGTAATACTTAGTGGAGAAAACTAAGTATTTGCTTTGGACCAGAGGGACTCTGGTTCCAAAGGCGATGAAGATTGTTTGCCAAAAATTAATCGAAGTTATTCTAAAAGGCCAGAGGCTCTGGTCTGTATGGCCAAAGGCTCTTGTTTAGGATACTTGAAGTTTATGACAAAAATTTTATATATCACTTATAGGCATAACCATGAGATATTTGAAGATCTCTGGTTTCAAGCTAATGAGTGCCTTTAAGTGGTGAGATTCAACATACCCATCTTGCTGAGTAGGAATAAAAATCTTTTCTCATCAAGAGCTTTTGTGAAAATGTCAGCAAGTTGAATCTGAGTGGGAACAAAATACATTTCTATATTCCCTTTTTCAACATTGTCTTTCAAAAATGGTACCTTACATCGATGTGCTTGGTCTTGGAATGATGCACTAGGTTTGCAGAGATTGCTATGGCACTCTTGGAGTCACAGAGGATAGGGACTTTGTCATAATGGAAACCATAGTCCTTGAGCTGAGTCTTCATCCAGAGAACTTGTAAATAACAACTAGCAGCAGCAACATACTCTGCTTCTGCTATGGATGTTGAGACAAAATTTTGTTTTCTGGATGTCCAACTTACCAGCTTGTCCCCTAAGAGTTGACAGCTTCCAGACATGCTCTTTTTATCATGTTTGCAACCTGCATGATCTGCATCTGTGTAGGCTATTAGATCAAAGCCAGAGTTCTTTGGATACCAGAGACCCAATGATGGAGTTCCCTTGAGGTATCGAAAGATCCTCTTGACTGCAGAGAGATGCGATTATTTAGGATTTGATTGATATCTTGCACAAAGACATGTAGCAAATATAATATCTGGTCTACTGGCAGTTAGATACAGGAGTGATTCAATCATGCCTTTGTAGGTTGTTACATCCACAGGTTTGCCTGATGGATCAGCAAATAACTTAGCGCCTGTAGCCATAGATGTTCTCATCGATGATGAATTTGAGAGAGAATATTTCTTCAGAAGGTCAGTCACATACTTGGACTGATTGATGAAAATCCCTTCTGAAGTTTGTTTTATTTGAAGGCCGAGGAAGAAACTAAGTTCTCCCATCATGCTCATCTCAAATATGTTTTTCATCAACTCTGAGAATTTTTCGCAATGTTTTGCATTTGTAGAACCAAATATGAAGTCGTCCACATATATTTGAACAAGTAGGATATCGCTTTTGTACTTTTTGAGAAAGAGGGTTGTATCGATTGTACCTTTTTCGAATCCATTATTGATGAGAAAGGTAGATAGAGTTTCATACCAGGCCCTGGGTGCTTGCTTCAGCCCATAGAGGGCTTTATCCAGAAAATAGACATAGTCTAGATGTTTTGGATCTTCGAACCCATGAGGCTGTTGCAGTAGACTTCTTCTTGAAGTTTGCCGTTTAGGAAGGCAGACTTGACATCCATCTAATAGACCTTAAAGCCTTTGTGAGCTGCGTAGGCTAGGAACATTCTGATGGCTTCAAGTCTTGCAACGGGAGCGAATATCTCATCATAATTAATCCCTTTTCCTGGCGGTAGCCTTTGGCAACAAGCCTGGCTTTGTTCCTTATTACGATGCCATCTTCG
>NC_037534.1:12049488-12050958 GCF_001531365.2 Cynara cardunculus var. scolymus | reverse complement strand
GAGCAACAGGATGCAGTTCTTCATCGACCGATGGAACTGTTTGCTCCCCCTCGACGAGATCATCTCCAGAGTTAGACTCTGGATCTTGATCGTGATCTGAAGACACAGAAGAAGATGGTGAAGTAACATGAGTTTCAGTAAGTGATGTACCTTTAGCATTGGAGACTTCATGGTCTTCATCTGTTCTGGAGATAGATTTTGCATTTGGCTCATGTCCAGAAATTACTTCTTCATCGAATATGTCTTCAAATAATTGAGCTAACTCTGATTCATTGTGTTTGCCAAGTGATGAAACAGATGTTCTTCTTTGAAGTCCGAGTTCTGAACTGTTGTGTCCAGAAGTCATTGGTGTGGTATCATCAAATGACACATTGATGCTTTCAATGACTATGCTTGTCCTTTTGAGGTAGACTCTATAGGCTTTGGCGGTTTAAGAATAGCCCAGAAAAATTCCAGCTTTCAGGTCAAACTTGCCAAGATATTCTCTATCGTTGAGTACAAAGCATTTGCACCCAAAGACATAAAAATATTTGACATTTGGTCTTCTTTGGTTGATGAGCTCATAAGGTGACTTCTGGTGTCTCTTGTTAATGATTGATCGATTCTGGGTGAAGCATGCAGTGGAAATATCTTCAGCCCAGAATGTGATGGGTAACTCCAATGAAGCAAGCATGGTCCTTGCCGCTTCCACTAGGGTTCTGTTCCTTCGCTCTACTACTCCATTTTGTTGTGGAGTTATTGCTGATGAGAAGTTTTGTGTAATGCCTTCGCTGAAGAGGTAGTCATTGATTTTGGCATTTTTGAATTCAGTTCCATTGTCACTTCTAACCTTCACTAGTTTTTGGTGTAGAAGGACTTGAGGCCTTTTCATCACTCCAATTAGTAGGTCTGGAACATCTGATTTCTTTTTTACAAATTCAACCCAAGTGTATCTAGAGTATTCATCGACCAGTACTAGCATATACTTCTTTCCAGAGAGACTTTGAGTTGATATAGGCCCATAGAGGTCTATATGAATCATATCCAAGGGCTTGGTGCAGGAGGTTTCTGACTTGGTTTTATGTGAGGCCCGTTTTAACTTTCCCATCTCACAGGCTGAGCAAAGATGATCTTTTTCGAATTTGAGATCCGGAATCCCCTTGACCAACTTCTGTGTGGCTAGTTTTCGTAGTGCATCAAAGTTGAGATGTGAGAATTTCTGATGCCATAGCCAATTTTCATCGCTCTTATGAGATACAAGACAAAGGGTGTCTTGTCCCAGGGAGGACTCAAAATCTAGAAGATAAAGATTTCCTTTTCTCTTTGCCTTGATGATTGTGTGACCGGGCTTTGTTTCTATGGTGCAGACACCTTTGCGAAACCTGACTTCAAGACCCTTGTCGCAGAACTGGCTTATGCTTAAAAGGTTGTGCTTCAATCCTTCGACATAAGCCACTTTGCTGATGGAGATGTTGCCTTTGATGAGAGTGC
>NC_037534.1:12045169-12046898 GCF_001531365.2 Cynara cardunculus var. scolymus | reverse complement strand
ATTCTCTAAGTGTTGTTGACTAGAGGGGCGATGAAGATGCTCTTTCCATCGCATCCCTGGTCGTCCATCGGTCCTCTGGTTGTTCACCAGACTTAGCCAATTCTGCCTTGATGTCTTCATCGGTCTTCTGGTTCTTCATCACTTATTGTTTTTCATTACTTCTTCACTTTATGAATTATGGGGTTTAACAAATGGACAGTTTGGTCGAATATGATCCGGAGAATTGCAATTGAAACACCTTCTGTTTCAGGACACCGAATGGTGTTGAACACAGATTCAATCTCCTTGATCCAGCACATAGCTTTCACTGGATCTTTCTCCCCAGAAAAGGTTGGTGGTTTGCATGCCAAAAACATCTTAATGTCTCCTTCTTTGTTGTGGGTGACTGGAACAGAGGGATGAACTTTCACTCTTTCCGTTTCCACCCTAGACGGTATTCCCATGATGGATGTCAGAGTCTCCCGCAACTTCCCCATTTCCTCTACCAGCATATCCCTGGTCACATATTCTGGGTGTGGCACCGATCTTTCTTGGACTTTCCCATAATGGGATTCTTCATGTTCAGAATGTACTTCAGTCCGACCCCTTCCCTGAGACTGACTTCTCCCTCTGCCTTGTCCCCTTGGTCTTCCCCGACCTCTATTTCTAGAAGTGCTAGTCGGAAGGTTAACGGGTGATTCCTCTCTTTCCTCAGACTCTAGACGAGCCGTTCTTTCAGATCTCCGAGTTCGGCTAGACATCTGCAGATTTTAGTGTTAATAATCACGTATTCACATTCCCAAATATAATGAAGTATTCATGTTCAGATATGTACCTGTAAATTCATAATTACACTGGCTAGATGTAATCAAAATTTACCTTACACATTGTTCCTTCAACTCATCATATTTATTTCCAATGGTGCTAACTATGTCCAGGACCCTTAACATATAATAAAACAGTTTAAGTCTAGGTATCATGTTCTTGAATACCCAAATCCCTTAAACTCAGGCTCTGATACCACTTTCTATAACACCTCATTCAATATATTGCAAGTAACATATACTTCATATACAAGAAATACATGTTTATACACCACATAGGTCCCTTAGTACAAGAATCTATCGTTACAGAATTCACGGTCCAAAAATTCAAAATACAATTCTCGTACTATCAAGTTTTATCTACCAAAAACTATCAGCAATCCTTCATGCAGATAAACACATAGGGAATTATCACATTTTCACCTTCTCCTTACCGTCTGCCCTTCCTGCAATACATATTCAAAATCACAAAACGAGGGTTAGACCGAAAGGTCTAGTGAGTTACCCTATTTATGATATTGCAGGGTGAAAATCACCAAAACTTTTATGTAAATCAACTTTTCATATATATATATATATATATATCAAATATATGAACAAGTAAGAACATAATACCGATACCTTTTACTTCTCAAGCCAAATTCTTTGCTTGCAACCCATATATCAAATCCAAAACAGGTTTGCATTAACCAGATTATCATAACGCCACTTTTAAACCTTTCAAATCAAATAAGGTTTATTCAAAGTTTCAGGTTATCCCCTCCTCAATAACATCCAGACTATGATTTCCAATAAGAACCCTGATCCTAAACCTTTAAATCATAAAGAAATAAAGATTCCAGACCACGGTAATCTTAAGGGATATAATAGTAAGAGTTATATTACATAACACACATACAAATGTCACCCTTATATCTAAATGTACA
>NC_037534.1:12043141-12044874 GCF_001531365.2 Cynara cardunculus var. scolymus | reverse complement strand
ATGACCGATTTAACAATCCGGTCATTCCATAGTCGTATTCCTACTTCTCCGATTTAAACATTTAACATAATTCAAAGTTCATAAATCGCTCAATTTTCAAACCGGTTAAGACATAATGTCTAATCTGCTTGACCCTTGTACGGTTTAAAACTAAACCACTTAAATCTTGACCGGTTTATATATAAATCGCTTAACACCTTCTCCGGTTTAAGACTAAACCGGTTGATACACCTAGCGATTTAGTTTTAAATCGCTCACGTTCTGTCCGGTTTAAGGCTAAACTGGTAAAACAAGTTTTCAAACAAGTATAATCAAACCAAGGGAATTACTTTGCAATTGAAATATGATGATAAACCACTCACCTTATGAATTTCTTTGGAAATCAGATGAATCCTTCTTCAAAATAAGCAATGCGGACAATGCTTCTCTCAATTCACTCTTAGGTTCAAAATGTGGCAAGAAACTTTATTTGAAAGCCTCTCTTCCTATTTATACCCTTCTAAAATAGATAAGGCGGCTAAAACCTCATGCATGCCCATCCAGGAGAAAATCCCATGCACACGTACTTATTCATGTATATAGGATACATCCATTTATTGTGCATGCCTATAATCAAATACTTACACATATATTTCATGCATATATATATATATATATTTCACTTTATACACTCAAGAATATGCATATATCTTTCATGCATAAAATTACACAAAGCTCTCCCAGTGGAAAGTCTGAGACGTTGTCCGAAGTACATCAAAGTTTTAATTGGCTCCTTATTGATCTTAGGGCTGTCGGCAGAGAATATTCCAATTTTAAAACTTTAACTAAGTTTCTGGAATGTCTTTCTGAGTCTTGGGACACCTTTTCCATGTGTCTCATGATGTCCAATGACATGTCCACTCTTTCTCTCTCTACTTTATACGGGATTCTGCTTAACCATGAGCAATTTCGTCAACTTAAGAGGAATCTTGTTAGAACCCATAATGCAAAATGTAAAAAGTAATGAAAAACAATAAGTGATGAAGAACCAGAAGACCAATGGAGATATCAAGGCAKAATCGACTAAGTCTGGATCGATGGAAAGACTATCCAGAGCATCAATGGAAAGACCAACCATTGGACCTATGGACGAAGTTCAACCAGCGGCCGATGGATGATGCGATGGAAAGTATTCTCATTGATACGATGGACAGACTAACACTTAGAAGATTTTTTAAGTATTCATCCAAGCGTGCATTGAAGACTTGAAGATAAGGATGAAATCACCACATAGATAATGACAGCTGGAGATGACGAATCAACAGCTGGAATTATAGTTTATCTTGTTTATAATGATTATCCATGTAAAAGATAAACCTTATCTGTTAGCTAGACTATTTGCTAGAAAGTAGCAATAGATAGTTATCTTAGCATTAGCCATCTAGTATAAATAGACGACTAGGTCTATTGTAAAGAAAAAATGTGCATAGAGAAAAAGTCTCTTTTACGTTTTTCATATCATTATTTAGTAAAATCTTTGAAGCTCAAACTGTTCTTGAAAGTTCTTATTTTATCTTTGAGACTTCATAACTTTCTTCGTAAAATCACTATAATTTGGTTATTTATAACTAGATTATTAGTGTTATTGAGATATCTGAGATCAACAATTGGTATCAGAGCCTATTGATTGATTATCCAATCAAACGATCATTTAAAATCTCTCAATATTTTAATCTTCCTTCTCATCAAAAATT
>NC_037534.1:12014326-12043041 GCF_001531365.2 Cynara cardunculus var. scolymus | reverse complement strand
TTCCCTCGCTGATCCCTCGCTGATCTGCGAGGGAAATATTCCCTCGCTGATAGTCGTCGCTGATACCTGGTTTTCTAGTAGTGTCTTCCTTTCCTTTTCAAATTCCATTCTTTCAGAACTGAAACTCTTCACAACTTTCAGAACTTTTTCCTTCTCTAACTCCAGTAATTTTTGTAACTCACTCAACTCACTCTCAGATTTATCAGTTAAGTCCTTTGACTCTTTACTATCCTCCCAAAAGAATTCCTCTCAGTTTGTAGCTCTTGAAGTTTATTAAACATGTCATTATTAGCTTTACTCCAAGTTCTCAAATCATCATCATAGTCTTTCCTCACTGAACTCAGAGTTTTCTCAAGTTTATTAATCTTATTCCTGAAACCATTCTCAACTCTTTCCAGTGCTACTTTATGATCTTTCTTTAAATCTTTGATAAATTCCTCATTTGAATGGTTCTCATAAAAAAATGTTTATGTATTTGTCTTTATAGTCCATAATGCTCTTCTCCATTTTTGAAATCTTAGCTCTCATCTCTTTATTCTCCTTCTCTAGAATAGCTGCCATTAAGAAAAATTAAGATTGATCAAATTACAGAATCTATGCAGTTCAAGAAAAAATGATTAAAGAAATATAGAAAAAAAAAATTTATTACACAATTACTAGAAATTCAATTAACAAGAAGATCTTTGAACAAACAAATTTGATACAAAGCTTGGACTCCAAACAGAATAATCACTAAAAGTATGAAATATAACACTGCCTAAACTGCTTACCTCTCAAGTCCTTATCCGGTCAAAGTTGAAACACTAGATATATAACACTCAAAGAAATTAAACTCTAAAACCAGTTAAGATTGCTAAAAGTACACCCTGCAAAACTGTTTTAAATCGCTCAAAGCAAGACTCCTAAATCGCTCAACAAACAGCCCTCTAAATCACTCACTACAGGTTCTCTAATTAGCTCAAGACAGCTCACTCTGAATAGCTCAATGCATGGAAGAATAGCACACACTGCATGTTGTACAACAGCCACTGCATGGAACACTATATTGCATGAAATCTATTCAAAACTTGCCTTCTAATCCTGTCACCAAGCGACCTCTAAATCGCTCAATCTGTTATCACTCAATACACTGCATTAAATCGCTCACAACTAAACAGCCTAAACCACTCAAGCTAGAAGTATAAATCGATCAATACTAGCTGTAAATCGCTCAACAAATCGCTTACCTCTATGCTTAAATCGCTCAAACAAAAACTGTTCTATAACTTGCTCACCATGCAGATCATTAAACCTCTAAATTGCTTACCTCAGGCTCTCTAATCCAGTCACTATATTATCTAAATCGATTACCTCATGGATCTAAAACACTCAGCTTATCATATGAGATTTAAATCGCTCACTACAGAAATAAATCGCTCAAAGTGCAGTCTTCTTCTCAGCTTACTTCTCAGCCTAAGTCGCTCAATACTATCTAACTAAATCGCTCACTATGTGCTCATAAACCGGTGAAGCTACTGCCTAAATCGCTCGGTCATTAAACAACACAGCCTTTAAATCGCTCAACAGCTTATAATCTGCTTACTGTAAGTCCACTCAAAATCCGCTCAAGACAAGATGTTAATCAGGTCAACAAACAGTCTCTAAATCGCACAAAGCATACAAGAAAATCGCTCACCACTAAGCTGTTCTAATCTGGTCAAAGCATGGTCTTAAATCGCTCACAATGAAGCTGTAAATCGTTCAAGAACCAGCCTAAACTGCTCACTAAACAGTCTCTAATCTGCTCACTAAACAATCTCTTATCCAGGCAGATCCTTAATTCTCTCAAGTCCGCTCACCACTAAGAAATAAACCGCTCAACAGAAGCTGTAAATCGCTGGTTCCTTATCCTGTCAAGAACTGGCCTAAACAGCTCACAACAAACTTCTCAAACGCTTACTGCAAGAAGATAATATGCAGTCACTGAAAATGGTCAAGTCAGATCACTACATGCTGCCTAAATCGTACGCTGCATGATCAAATAAATCGCACACTATAAGTTGCTTAACCAGTCAATACATGAACATCAAATCAATTACCAAACAGCCTACCACATGAACTCACTAAGTAATAGATCAAATAAATCGCCTGCTGCAAGAAACTCCTAATCTGCTCAATGAAAGATGTAACTCGCTCACTTGATGAACAAACCCACTTACTACTATGGACTGTAATCCGCTCAATCACTAGTTCTTAATCCGGTCAACACATGCTATTCTGTAAATAGCTCACAGCTGTCAAGAGAACGTGCTAAATCATTCAATACATGCTACTTATCCAGTCAACTCAGCTCAATAAATAAGATAAATCGCTCAATTATAGCTACTTATCCATTCACCAAACAGACTTATTCAGACAAGATATAGGCTAACAAGATTCAAACACAAATGACTACCAAATTTAGATCAAACATACACACAAACACAAAATTTATAAAAACTAAAAAAAATATGGATCAAAATCTAACTTTTTATGAATTTTGTTCAAGAACACTAAAGAACTTCAAAAATTCAAAAACTCTTCAAATCTTTAAAAACGATGATTAAAATGCAAAATCAAAAGAACAACAAAGAATCATGATATAAAACCGTACACATCGATCACAAATTTAACACCTAAACATCCACAAAAGAGAAATTTGAAAAAAAATATGTAGATCAAGGATGAATCAATCAAGAACACTAAGAAAAAAAAAATGAATCTCCAGAAAATTGTAGATCTTGATAATTTCTTCAATCAATCTTCCTGCAAATCTGCTATATCAATTGTGTGTCCCAATATTGATTAATCTTCATATACATCCTTCAAATCAACAATGGCAGAATATCTTCTAATAAGAACATGTAGGAGAAAGAGAGAGAGAAAGTCAACTATCAAAACTTAGTCAAACTCTCATATACGAATACTGATATTACAATGAAGCTTCCTACTAAAATTACAAACCCAACACTCTTTATATAGGGTCAAACTTAGACAAAATAGTCAAAGTCAAACTATCCTAATAAAAGTCAAACACGATGACTTTTATACAATTATAGACAATTTTATCTTTCAAGACGAATACAATTATACACTGATTTTCAGTCCTCACAAGGGATTGTTAAGATATTCAACTGATTTTAAGTAGACAACATGCTACAACATGGTTCTATAGCATGCTTTATAAATAACTTGTCCCTACAATCAATAGCTTTTTTAAGATACTCTCTCGAGATGTAGAATGGCGCATGGTCATAGATGAAGCCTTCATATCTCTATGCAAGGCTAGGGTCTCGACATTGGCTTAAACTATTCCTTATATAAGCTAAATGAAATGAAAACGAGTCTCCTCGATTTTAAGTAGCTCTCTCGAGCATACTTCCATATCATTCAAGTTGATGTGTGTTTGTTGGTTTATTTCTAAATGCAACACATTTTAACACTTTTAAACAAGTGATCAATTTGTCCATGGATGCTATTTTTGCAATATAAGCTTGAACGATGTAGCTGGAAAAACTTATTATTAACTTAATTAGTTTTTACAAAAGAATCGGTTTTTCTCTTAACTTCATCCAACATCCAAGCTATATTTTTAGCCTACCATGCTTGAAATAATAAAATTAATTGTATAAATGCTAAAATATATTAATAGAAAGTAAAGTACAAGAAAAGATAGGAAAACAAAAGAAATAAATGCTAAAGAGAATTATAAAGACTGAAAAGCTTCTTGAATTTATAGAGAATGTTAAAGATACTTCCACACTACAGTTGCATAATCAAGTTACCTTCTAGAAATTGCTTACCCCAAATGCCAAGCACCTCATTCTTTATATAGTAGGAAAAAGGGAGCATATGGACCAAAAGATAAAGTTAAAATTCTACTTTTTACAATACCCAAAAGACAAAACAATATTACCCAAAATATAGTACCAATAAAATATTTTATCCTTCTGCTATGAAATCTTTAAATCTGCATGAGATGAGCTGCCAAAAAGGTGAATAAGATTTCAAAAGATCCATCGTACTATTATCCAAAAATGTCTCTGGAATCATCCTGCAGCATATGTTGTAGCATATGTCTGATAAATCACCTTAATTAGAGCTTTTTCCCACAAATTAGCACATATGCAAGAGCTAAACATGTTTATCACATCAATTCAACTCCAATATAAGAAAGATGCAAAAATAAAATAAAAAGACACAATTTGTGGAATTTTGGGAAACTAAGACGGATAATTAAAATAAAAAAATGTGTGAAATTATCAAATAAGTTGATGCTTATCATGTTCCTTAGTTTTTCATTTTCTTGAGATTTTCTCCTGAACCTGACTATATATATATATATATATAGGGTTGGGTTTGTGAGACCAATGGTTTTTCGTGAGACCCGTAAGACCAATTTATGTTCATTGATCAACTTTATAAGTTAAAGATCTAATGGTCTAAATTGCATGGTGGCAATTTTGTAATTATTGAGAAGTCTCATGGCGTTTGTGAATGTTCAGATCTGATGATTGTAGAAATAATCAAAGAGTTGAGAATTGGTCTTACGGGTCTCACGAAAAAGCCTTGGTCTCACATGATCCCAAGTCTATATATATATATGCTCCTTTTTTTTGCAAAACAATCTGAAGATTATAAATCTTACAAACAAGGGTATACGAGTCTTTTTACCAAATTCTTCTTTATAGGAATAATTAACGTATTTAAATATCTCGAAATATATCATATTTAACATATTTAATTTTGGAATAATTTCTTCCTTAAAAATCTCTATTTCAGTTGTCATAACTGATTTCATCACATTTTACCCAACCATTTGTTATAGTTTTGTTTCCTATATGAAACCAAAACAATTACTTTTGTTTCCCACATGAAACCAAACCAATTATTTTTGTTTCCGCGACATATTTTGTTACATTTGCTTCATATTATTGTTGTTTCACTTATAAAACAAAATATTAGTTTTTTAAAACAAATCATAATAATATTTCACATGTGAAACCACTAGGCCAATCTCTTATGAAACAATATATTAATTTTTTAAATAATTCATGATATTTCATCATAACATTTCATAATAACATTACATATATAGGGATATGTTCATTTGAGAAGTGATAAGTATTTGAAAAGTAAATAAGTGTTCCTAACCCTTTCATACGGTCAAGATTGGTCAAAAGTTGTGGCTTTGTCTGGTCAAGCAAAAATAGAGGGTAGTCCTGTAACTTTTACAAATAGACGACAAACAATGCATAAGTGAACCCATTATTGCATATATGAACTCATAGCTTATATGTAAATCAGTTAATTAGCTTATATGTGAATCAATTAATTAGCTTATATGTGAACCACACGGGTTCATATGTGAATAACGGGTTTATATGTAAACCATGGGAGCAAAGCACAGACCCAATCGCTATGTCGTCTTTGACCACCCCTACTCTAAAATCGTATTTTGAACTGGCTCCAACCATCTTCTTCCATCTCTGGCTCCCGTTTGCTAATTTTCACCGATAAACCCCCAAAACCTGTCTTTGTCATTGAAGCATCCACCAAACCCCTTTGCCTCAGTAATAGAAATCACATTGAACATTGAGTTTCAATCCTCGTAATTGGTGAGCGAATGTGTTAGTAGAAAAACAAAAAGGAGAAAGAGATAAATTAAAGGGTTATATTAGATGCAATCAATCTGGAACCAACAAAATATATTGAATGAAGTTTACGAATGTTGCTTGGAATTATCAGTAAGGATCATGAAACTTGAAAAAAAGAGTGTGTGGGTTTGGTAGGAGCACCAATTTAGAGGGTTATCTATTGGGTTGGTAAATCGTAAGGAGTGGTCGGGTAACAATCCGCCACAATTTACATATATAATACATGTTTCACATAACATGAATTTAGGAATAACACTAATTGGTCTCAGCTTTAGAAAAAGATAGTAAAAGGAAGTTACTACAAACTAACCACAAGGGTGGTGCCTGATTGGTTTGAGCTTGACTCTAAAGGTCAAAAGTACCTGGAGGTCCTAGGTTTAAATCCAATGAAGAATAAAAATACCCTTGTGGCCACAGAGGTTTAAATCCGTTGACTCTGGGCTATCTGCAAAGTAAGTGGTTAACCTGGGATTAGTCGACTCGCATAACGGGTTGGATATCCAGGTTAATAAAAAAAAAAGTTACTACAAACTTTATACATAATTTACATGACTTGAATATAACAAATTCATATGTTCAGGTAATAAACAACTTCCACAAAACTCAAGTTTAGCACATCATCAGATGTAAAAACTACAAAACTCTCAATCACATCTTCCCCTTTCCTTTACCTTTCGGATGTACTTGACCTGAAATGCACAATTTTGAAAACATAATAAACCTTAGACCATAAGGTCTATTGAGTAATTCCCTGGTAGCTTTACATGGTGAAAATCATCGAAAAATTTTTGGGAAGTCAAACTTAAAAAGTCAATATAGGAACAGTAGTTGTTGCAAACCATACTATGCGATTATTAAATGTTTATCGCACCACAAGGGTATGACAACTCAACTTATCGCACAAGACATCAACTTGTTGCACAAGATAGGTGAGACAACCAAACTTATTGCACCAAACAGATGCAATAACCAAACTTATTGCACCAAGCAGGTGCGACAACCATCAACTTGTCGCACCAAGCGGGTGCGAAAACACCATATTTATTGCACCAAACTCCTGCGACCAAAAGCATTTCAGATTTAATTTTTGAAGAAAAACTCACATTGATCACAATTAGACGATAAACTTCTATTTAGTAACAAACTTGGATACCCAACACGTAATCTTTTCTTTTTAATCCTTTTTTGTTCGAAATCTAGAGACCAAAAATAATATTTCACCTACTTTCTTCTTCTTCTTATCTCCAAAAAAATCAGAAGAAAGAAAAAGAAAACATATATATATTTTCCACATGAGGTGGTGGAGGTTTTTAAAATTTTAAACCTGATATTCAAAATACACCCCTCAACCTTTCACAACTAACCAGAAACCACCCTCAACTTTCGAACAAATTTTAAAAAAACAACCCGGTCGTACCAGGTCGTGAGGTAAGAGAGAGAGAGAGAGATGGAGGTGTAGAAAATCGTGGAGAGATAATAACAAAAAATAGATAATTCTAATCATTTATTAAAATTTAAAATTTAAAATATCTGAAATTTCTTTCAAAACTACCATTTCCTTAATTTTTTTAATCAATTAAAATCCGAAAATTACTCGACCACTGATCAAAAAAGGATGGTCTAGATGAGTTTGTAAGGTGTGTAATCTTCGGATGATTTGCAAATAATTGGTCCTATATATATCTCATTTGTACAACCAATGCAACCAATTTATTATGATCTAGATATTTATGAAAGATGATTTGAATTCATTAATTATGATCAACACTTTATATTATGAAAGAATCAAGATATTTACAAAATCACATATTCAGTAGATTAAATGGACGATTGAGATCGGGTAGAATGGTTGTACAAATGAGATATGTTGTATAATAAACCACCTCTATATATAGAGGGAATGGTTCAAATAAGAAGTTAAAAAATGTTGAGTGTAAAAAGAGATTTCAATTATTAGATGGGAATTTTAAGCTACGATCTTAAGATCAAAATATGTAAATGTAGGAAAAATTGTGACAAATTTAAAGAACATAAAGAAGTTGAGAGGGTATTTTGAAACTTTTGTATAATTAAATCACTAATTCAAGTTATTAAATCACTAATCCACTCATGTTTCAAAAAAAATACCGCTTTTTTTTTTTTTTTTAATAAAAAGTAGATTACTCATTTTATTTTAAATTGAATGATTTAAAATATAATAAATATTTTCCATTGAAATAAAATACACAAAAAACATAAGAATTTCATGATATTTAGTTTAAGATCCATGATGATATATATTCTTTAAAATTTATATATAAATCTTAAATTGATTCATAATCGCAATTATAAAATACAAATTGATACATGTACATATATAATTAATATTCACATGTGAGTTGATATTATAATTGCATCTAAATTTATGGTAGGATTCGGTTGTTTATATTTGAATATTAAACTAATTCAAAATTTTGGTTATAAATTTCAAATTGATTCATTTACAAGTCATAATCAAGATTCAAATGTGAATTAATGTTCAAGATTCATATGTGATTCAATGTTGGAATCCACAAGTTTCATAAACTACTAGAATAATGGGTATTTCCAGCGGAAAACCGGCGAATTACCGGCGGACATCAAAAAAGTCAACTTATGTTGACTTCCGCTGGAAATATTGTTCTGGTAATGTATTTTCGACGGATTTCCTGCAGATATGGCCGCCGGAAAAGTTGCCGAGTTTGGTAGTGATATGAACCAATAGTCACCTAATTACCATTGGTTAATAATGTACTGTTGAGATCTTTTGGGTTTAATTACATTTCAAACAACCAACGAAGAACATCAATATTCACATTCACTAATAAGATTTAGGTAAATGATATTTAAGTTGATTTGTAGATTGTAAAATAGCCAACAATTTCAAGATGGAAAATTGGATAAAAAAATCGATGATCATCAATATCTAAAAAAGTTATAAAAGATAGAAATATAAATTAAGATATTTTTTTTTCTTCGTTACTATAATTAGTGGCAAAAGACTAAGGAAATCAAAATTTTAAATTAGTGGTTGAGATTGCTTCTCCCATTCTTAAAATTTTGAAGCTTCTCATTTGAACCATACATATATACACACACATAGAAAGTTTTAAATACAAACCATGTCATTCATACAAATTATGCAAACCAATATCAACCCTCACTAATAGAAAAGTGAGTTCCAGCGACATGTTTCAGCAAGAAGCTATTGCAATGACATGGCGTCTCTATAAATCCTTTGTGATGATAAATTGTGTTTCAACGACAACAAAATCATTGTTGAGCCCCTGTTTCGTGTGGTGCATCTATCTAGTGTACCAAATATATCGATTGTTTTCTAATATAAAGCGTTGATCATAATTAATAAACTCTAATAATTTTCCATAAATACTTAAATCGTAATAAATGAACCCTAATTATTTCCATGAATATCTCAATTATATATATAGGAGGTTTACTTTACAAACCATCCATTTCATACAAACCTTACAAATTAATCACGTCCATCCATTTTTTGATGAAAGACCAAGATTGAAACAAACTAAATAAGTAAAGTACAAAAAAAAGGCAAAAAAAAAAAATAATTCATATTGGAGATACGAAAGTGCAAAACGGGGAAAAACATGTTCTATGAATCTGTTTCATTATACGTGTTATACACATGAACATGTTTTAATCATATATGAACTATAAATCTGTTTCATTACAACTGTTATACATATGTACATGTTTCATTACAAACTGTTATACATGCCTATGATATATAAACTTGATTTATTACAACTGTTATACATATGAACTTATGCAATCATATATGACCCTGTTTCATTGAACACTTTGAGCCTGTTTCATAGAAAATTATTCTCTTTCATTGGTGTTAGTAAGTATCTATTAAAAATTTACGGTTTCAAGATTGTTATACAAACAAATTGATTGATCATTTCCTAAAAAACCTCCAATCTATATAATTTTTCCGATTTAAACACAGTTAAAATATTACTAAAATTATCTATCATAAAGTCAAAGGACAATCATACCCTTATGAATTAAAAAGAAAAGAAATTAAACGTAATTGTGTTATTGGTTGATGCAAGATTGTACAGTTTGTAGAAAAGAGAGCGGTTTGTATTTGATCGTTCATCTCTCTCTCTCTCTCTCTTTATATATATATATATATATATAGAGGAGTGATGATATGAAAACCGCCCTCATTTGTGTAAACCGTGCAAACCACCTTCATCTGTCGATTTCATTGTTTAATCTTATGAAATTTTTTCATGAAATTGTTTAATCTTGTGAAATTGTTTCATATAATATTTTTTTTGATGAAGTTGTTTCATATATGGTTGTGAAATTGTTTCATATAATACTGAATGAAACTGTTTCATGTATTTCTCTAACATTAATGAAACTGTTTCATGTATTTCTCTAAAATTAAAATAATGAAGATGATAATATCTATGATTAACACCCTCCACAATAAAAATGATTAATCAACCTCTCATAATTACAAAAAAATGAACAAAATGAAAAATTATGATTGGTTGAATACGGTTTGCACGGTTTGTACAAATTGAGTGGTTTGCATTTGATCGCTCCCCTATATATATATATATATATATATATATGAGGTTTACTTTGCAAACCATGCTTTTTATACAAACCTTACAAACCAATTACATTCATCAATTTTCATGATCAAAGGCAATGATTAAAACAAGTTACTTTAGTAAAATAAGAAAATAAATTATTATTATTTTCAACAAGATAGGGAAAAACGGGAACAAATTTTAAACTGTTGCGATCATTGAAATTCTTTTCTCGCATTCAATCCCATGAACATGTTTTATTGGACACTATGAAACTGTTAATAATGAGACAATATGTTATTTAGAAGTGTTATGATGAAACGAATAAAACTGTTAATGATAAAACAAAATGAAATTGTGGTATTGGACATAATGAAACACAATAAAATTGTTAATGATGAATATGTTAATGAAGAAACAGAATGAAACTATTAATGATGAAACATAATGAAACTGTGACATTGGACAGAATGAAATTGTNTTAATGAAGAAACAGAATGAAACTATTAATGATGAAACATAATGAAACTGTGACATTGGACAGAATGAAATTGTTAATGATGAATATGTTAATGATGAAATCGAATGTAATTGTTGATGATCAAATAGAGTTACCTATAAACTATAAAAGGGGGACATTTCAATAAATGATCAAACATAAAAATAATCTTTAATCAACAATTATTGCACATTTTTCAAAGATGACAATTTGTATAAACATTTTTTATGGATAAATCAATTAAATATTTATTAAAAAGATGCTAGTAGTCAAGATATAATCCATATTTATATAAAATTAAAGAATTATGAAACTTATCTGTTAGAATTAAATACTTAATAAACATAACTATTGTAAACTCAAAAGACCATAATGCCCAATGGATTTATGTGATTCATGGTTATTAGTTTGTATAAATTGAAGGAGTTTGTATTTGAACGCTCATCTCTCTCTCTATATACATACATACATACATACATACATACATACATACATATATATATATATATATATATATATATGTATATAAAGGTAACCATTTGCAAATCATCTGAAGGTTACAAACTCATCCAAACCGTCCTTTTTGATCAACGATTGAGGAATTTTAAAAATTTACATTTCTTAAAAAATTAAGGAAAGGGGTAGTTTGGGAATTGATTTTAAATATTTTAATTTTAATAAATGATTTGAATTATCAATTTTGGTTATTATATCTCATAATTTTCTCTATTATCTCTACGATTTTCTCCATTATCTCCATCAATCACTCTCTCTCCATCACTCGCTCTCTATCCCCCCCCCCTCTCTCTCTCTTCTTCATGTCGACCTTCCTTGGATGAACAACAAAACGAGAAAGTGCTTAGCCTATATATATATGTATTATTATCCTACGTCAGCAATAGTCTTTCTATTTTTGTGAAAAATAGTTTTCATCCCTAAAATATTAAAATTTAAATATTTAACAATTATATTTATTTTTATTATTTGATCTATTTAGCTTACTTGCTTTAAATCACTGATAATTCGATTCGAAAAGAAATAGAGATTTATCTTTCTTATGATAATCAAATATAGTTTTTACTTTAGAACTTCATCAGTGTCACTCTAGAAAAGCTAGAAATCTAACCTTGTGTCAAGACATACTGTAACACCCCAATGCATATTTGCATAATATCTACATATTCAATATAACATGAAATAAAAAAACTACACACCGGTCCCAAATGTATAAATTGCTACATATAAAAATAGCTACAAAATTTGTTCACAGACAGTACATGACTTGTATATAACACACTCTCAAGTACATGTACACAACCAACTTCCAAAAAAATTTCATAGATGTAAAGTAATAATAATCTCCTTCACATTTTCTCCTTCCCTTCCCATCCTGTAATGTACATTTTTAAACATAAAATGAAAGTTAGACCACAAGATCTAGTGAGTAATTTCCTTGATTGTTATTACAGGGTGAAAATCACCAAAACACTTTTGAAAAACCCATATTTGAAAAGATAATATGTAAATAATGATTATCATAACAAACCTCATTTTTTAGTCGTATCATTAGATGAGACAAATAATTCTCCATATCATAAGAATGAAATAGACCCATCTTATCACATCCCAAAAATATAATATCCTTTTTTATCGCATCAAGCATATATAAATATACAGTTTATCGCATCCAACAAATGCGATTACCCCACTTTGTCGCGTCCAACTGATGCGATGAACTACCTTGTCGCATCTAATACATGCGATAAAGCCTAAATGTTGCACCACAAGGATGCGATAATCATTTTCCTCGCAACACACTAGTGCGATAAATCAACTCCTCGCACCACAAGGATGTGATAACCTCTTTTGTCGCATCACACTTGATGCGATCACCCAAACTTATCGCATCATAAAGATGCAATAACACAAAATCATCACATCATATAGATGTGATAATCACAGTTCATATGATCAAAATTTAACAAAAAAATGATTATGTCATCCTTATCCCAGAATACGTCTCTCCTGATTATATCACCCTTATCCCAAAATACACCTCTTCTGATTATGTCACCTTTATCCCAAAATACGTCTCTCCTGATTATGCCACCCTTATCCCAAAATATACCTCTCCTGATTATGTCACATTTATCCCAAAATATACCTCTCCTGATTATGTCACCCACCCGTCGAGCAGGGAAGAAAATCGGCCTTAGTGATCCGATGATGCCAAGTGGAAGGGTCATCGCTCAATGGATAAAAGTTACTTTAGGGATAACAAACTCCACCATGGAAAATCCACTAATCACAAGGTGGCCATTGCTTCCACGAGAGAAAAACGATCAGGGGGGGGGGGTGGACCAGCTTAAGTTCATCCATATACACAAAACAACGGTCATGTTAGAGGCAGGGGCAATAGCAAGTCCCACGTGGAGGAATTGAGAGTTCGCTAGGTGTACACCAATCGTCACATAGTTGGGGAAAATGATATATCAGAAAGGTGTTCACATATCCTCAATTGGTTATGGTTGGAAAGCACATGAATTTTTGTGGTTCCAAAGAGTAACGATGTGATTGTGTATCCTTGTTTTCTAGGTTAAACTCTATTCATTATTTTTAAAATCTTTTGTGAATTTTTATGTGATCATTTTGATTGCTTTGTTGATGATGAAGCATATATGATGATGGTTTCACATACAAAATGTTACTATGAATTGTTTAAATAAAATAATATATTACTTCCTTAAATAATTGGTTTGGTTTCACATATGAAATGTTATTATGAAACAACCCTAGTATGAAAATAGGTAACAAAAACTATGATTGTTTCATATATATGAGAAACAATATTAGTTTGGCTTCACATGAAAAACGAACCTATCACATATTAAAAAGTTAATGTATTGTTTCATAAGTGAAACAATACTGGTAAGAAACTAGGGTAACAAAAACTATTATTCTTTCATATGAGACACAGTAATTTGTTTGGTTTCATATAAGAAACAAAACGGTTGAAAAAAGGGCGTGAAGTCAGTTACATATGGTAACCAAAGATATTTAAGGAAGTAATAATGTTTTTGATAAATCTGATTTATTTGATATTATATAAGATATTGAAGGAAGTTAATTATTCTTAAAATATGAATTTTGTTAAAAAAACTGAAATACCCGTGGTTGTAAGGTTTGTAACCTTCGTATCGTTTGCAAAATAATAAGCCTCTCTCTATATATATACTAGTCGTGTACCTGCATCATGTTGTGCGATTCTGAAATTGAGAACTCAAATCTCGATCTGCAACTGTATTTTGTTTTTTGCCCTCCATATCCCTTTTATATTATTCTTATGGTTTGAACTTATAAACCGACTGATATATAAAGTAAAAGTTAATATGTTTTATCGTCAATAGAACTGGAAATAGAATCGCAAGGTTATAGGGTTAGCAAGATTGAACGCTAATCATGTCGTATTAATGGTGCTCAACGTTGAACGTGTTTATCAATTGGTACTTGATCCTTATTCTATTTCATTTAGTAAAACAAAATTAGTGCTTTTTTTTTTTCTTGAAACTTCCTTTTTAGATGCATGCTTTCATTTCTTTTTCTGATTATGGATCATCGATGTGTACTATTCTATGTTTTCCTTCTCTTACTTTTTCTTGGGAACACTTCTCTTTAATATACTTGCCTTCATATGATCATGATTAGTAACTTAACCCTACTTATTAGTTTTACGGTTATGATTTATAAACATACATATGTGCATATACATAAATACGAAGTCATCAGTGTGAATTTCTATCTAGATTACATGTTACAATGGTTTAGAGCATACGCAATCTTATAAGGTTCTTTGAAAGGTGAAATCATTACAATAAATTTGGTTTTCTGATCCATAATACGAAATAAGGTTATGATGAAAACTGAAATAATAAATGAAGTGGGACAATAAAGTTTTAAGGAAAGAAAAGCCCATTCACATGTGAAGACTTGTCGATCATTGTAGTTGGTACATGTAAATGACTTTTAAACCGATAAGCTTATTAAGTCGAAACTAAAATAGAAATTAAATATGTTACAAAGGTAAAGTCAAAATGAAACACCGTGTGAATAATGGTTAAATCAAGCCGATCAAAATCAAACTACAAAAAGAAAACTAAAATGGTTTAACAACCATGATCCAAGAAGATTAGAGCCTCCATAGAGCACATTCTGCAAGCAAGCAAGGTACAACTCCACCACTGTACATTTTAAAAAACATTGATACACAATTAAAAGGTTTGATGAATAGAAAAAAAAAAGAACCTTCAAAGAATCCGATCTACGCAAACACAAAACTGATACAGAATTAAAAAGTTTCAGAAGCTTTTGACTACCATACAACAACATGCTTCTGAAGATCAATGTCACCACCAAATAAGAAAAAATGTGAATATATGACACATTAACACCTGGAAAAACAAGTAAAACAATCAAATTACAAAGAGAAATAAAAAGTACGAAATCTGTATAGGGATAATGAAAACAATTGAGAATATATATGGATTCCCAATACCGGTTTGGAAAGATTGGTTACCAGTTATGCACCACTTTCTGTACACCAAAATTGAATATGGTGAAGGCAGTGCAAATCTAAATAACAATTGCAATGGAAACAATCATTAGTAGAACACTAGATATGATAAGTTGTTTCTTCAATGCTAGCTCGATTACATTCACAGACTTGATTTCAAAGAAATCAGTTGCGAATAAGGTGGTTATCAAGAAAATGATAATTCCCACAAAACTCATATGTAGGCAAAGGATAGCACATCAAAGTGAAATCATGGGTCATGCAAAAAGCTGAGATCAAAGAAACAAGTGTAGCTAAGATGATTCAACATATGAACCAAAAATATCATATCCCGCCCTAGCAATGTCCCCAAAGTTATCACCATTTGCAGAATGAATACAGCCTTCAATTAATCATATCCCGTTTTAGCCAAAAGTAGCATTTTTGTCGATAAATAGAACCACCACTTCATAACCAAATTGTAAAGATAACATCTTTCAAAAAGATTGAAAATTTTACAGCCCACTTCCGTTGTGCCAAAATGTAACAATTTATAGTTGTAAGGATATAAATTTAAGCAATTGCTAAACCTTAAACCCTAAGCCACCATACAAACAACCATGTTGATTAAAATACAATAATATTTCTACAGCTGCTAATAAAGTATCTGGAAACTTTAAGGTGCGTATAATCATATAGCATAAAAAGCATACCGCAAACTGGTCTAGAACACATAAAAGCAGCAGCCCACTTATGAAGACAAATATCATTAACAGGTCTCTGGTCAGAAGACACAAGAGTAATCAAATAGGTAAAACTATCAGTACTAGAAAACTAAGTATCAGCGACATAAATTAGTGACATAAAAAATCCCTCGCTGATCAACGAGGAAAAGGCTAAAAACCACTTCCCTCTCTGATCCCTCGCAGATCAGTGAGGGGATCAACAAGGGAAATGGTAAAAAAAAAACCAAATCCCTCGTAGATCAGCGAGGGATGAGTGAGGGAAAAGGCCAAAAACCAGTTCCCTCGCTGATCTGTGAGGGATCAGCGAGGAAAATAGCCAAAAACCAGTTCTCAAATGATCAGTAAGGTATCAATGAGGGAAATGGCCAAAAATAGGGACGGACCTAGAAATTTTTTCAAACGGTGACACTATTTGACTATAAGAAAAAACTATAGGGAAAAATTTCAAACAGTGACACCGTTTGATTATAAGAAACAAATACACGAATTTTTTTTCGATTGGTGGCACCATTTGACTAAGATAATGACACTAACACGATTCGAACTTGGGTCTAGGGTGGAATAAAAGTCTTACAAACCAACTCTACCAAATAAAACTTGTTCTTGTAGTTTCAAAATACTTACGGTGGCACACAACAGATTAATATGGTTACACCTTTCACGAATCTAAATTTATTTACCTTTCTACAGAGGAATAATACGGTGGCATGTGCCATCTATACCAGCAAAGTAAGTTTGTCCCTGGCCAAAAAACCAAATCCTTCGCTGATCAACGAAAGATCAACGAGGGAAAGGCTAAAAACTAATTCCCTCGCTGATCTATGAGGGATCAGTGAGGGAATTGTCCAAAAACCAGTTTCGTCGTTGATCTCTCACGGATCAACGAGGTATCAACGATGGAAATGACCAAAAACCAAATCCATCGCTGATCTCTCGCAGATCAGTGACGGATCAGCGAGGGAATGGCCAAAAAACTAATTCCCTCGCTGATCACTTATTAATTATTGATTAATAAATATTTGTTATTTATTAATATATTTGTTTTTTAGTAAATATAATTAATTAAATTAATTAATAGTTTTATTATTAATTAATATTGAATAAAGCCCAAGAACTCTCCCAAAAAACAAACAAAACCCATTAATGTCCACTAAAAACGAATAAAGTCATTAGCTCGATTTCATTCACAGACCTGATTTCAAAGAAATCAGTTGCGATAAGGTGGTTATCAAGCAAACGATAATCCCCACAGAACTCATATGTAGGCAAAGGATAACACATCAATGTGAAATCATGGGTCATGCCAAAAGATGAGATCAAAGCATCAAGTGTAGCATAAGATGATTCAACATATGAACCAAAAATATCAGATCCCGCTAGCAATGTCCCCAAAGTTATCACCATCTGCAAAATGAATACAGCCTTTAAAAAATCATATCCCGTTTTAGCCAAAAGTAGCATTTTTGTCGGTAAATAGAACCACCACTTCATAACCAAATTGTAAAGATATCATCTTTCAAAAAGATTGAAAAATTTACAGCCCACTTCCATTGTGCCAAAATGTAACAATTTATAGTTGTAGGGATCCAGATTTAAGCAATTCCTAAACCTTAAACCCTAAACCACCATACAAACAACCCTATTGATTAAAATACAATAATATTTCTACAGATGCTAATAAAGTATCTAGAAACTTTAAGGTGCGTATAATCATATAGCATAAAAAGCATATCGCAAACTGGTCTAGAACACATAAAAAGCAGCATTTCACATACAAAGACAAACATCATTAATAGGTCTCTGGTCCAGAAGACACAAGAATAATCAAATAAGTAAAACTATCAGTACTAGAATCTAAGTATCGGCGACAAAAAAAATCCCTCGCTGATCAGCGAGGGAAAGGACAAAACTCACTTTCCTCGTTGATCCCTCGCAGATCAACGTGAGATCAACGAGGGAAATGGCGGAAAAACCAAATCCATCGCTGATCAGCGAGGGAAAAGGCCAAAAACCAGTACCCTTGCTGATCCCTCGCTAATCTGTGAGAGATTAGCGACGGAAATAGCCAAAAACCAGTTCTCTCGTAGATCAGCGAAGGATTAGTGAGGGACATGGCCAAAAATAGGGATGGACCTAGAAATTTTTTCAAACGGCGACACTAATTGACTATAAGAAAAAACTATAGGGAAAATTTTCAAATGATGGCACCGTTTGACTATAAGAAACAAATATACATAATTTTTTTCAATTGGTGGCACCATTTGACTAAGAAAATGACAATAACACGATTCGAACTTGGGTCTGGGGTGGAATGAAAGTTTTGCAAACCAACTCTACCAAATAAAACTTGTAGTTTCAAAATACATACAGCGACAAACAACAGATTAATACGGTTGCACCTTTCACGAATCTAATTTTTTTTTACCCTTCTATGGAGGAATAATACGGTGGCATGTGCCACCTATACCAGCAAAGTAGGTCCATCCCTGGCCAAAAACCAAATCCCTCGCTGATCAACGAAAGATTAGTGAGGGAATTCCCCTTCGCTGATCTATGAGGGATCAGTGAGAGATCAATGATGGAAATGGCCAAAAACCAAATTCATCGCTAATCCCTCGCATATCAGCAAGGGAATGGCCAAAAAACCAATTCCCTCGTTGATCACTTATTAATTATTAATTAATAAATATTTGTTATTTATTAATATAATTGTTTTTTTAGTATATATAATTAATAATTTAATTAATTAATATTGAATAAAGCCCAATAAGGCTCACAAAAAACAAATAAAACTCATTAAGATTCACTAAAAACGAATAAAGCCATTAAGGACTAGTAAAATGGATTGGAACACAATAAAACCGAATAAAGTCGAACAAACCCATTAAGCCCAATAAAACTGAATAAAGTCAATAAAATGGATTAAGTCCCAATAAAAAAGAATACATCCTATTAAAGTCCAATAAACTTAAATAAAACCCAATAAATGGATTGAGGTCCAATAAAACCGAATAAAAGACCAATATAGCCGTTAAGACCCAATAAATGAATTAGGGCCCAATAAAGACCATTAAGACCCAATAAAACTGAATATATACTCATCATGTCACATATGTATATAACACGGGCCAAAGGGTATATATACATATAACACATACACATGTGTACATATAACACACACACTATCTAGACATTCACATATACACATACATTTAAACATATATACAACATCTGATACATGTATCTTCAACAATATATACATAGATCCAATCATGGTTAGCAACTAACACACATATATACATATGTATATAACTCTGACCGACAGGTATATATACATATAACACATACACACACACACACACACATATATATATATATATATATAACACACATCATGGTTAGCAGCCAAAACACATATACACATATAACACATAAACATGCATACATATGACATCTACACATAAACATGTGTACATATAACACATAAAAAAAGAGAAAATAAGAGAAATAGGATAATCCCTCGTTGATCTGTCGCTAAAAGTTTTCTTCACTGATTCGTTGTTGAAAGTTTCCCTCGTTGATCCGTTGCTGAAAGTTTTCCTCACCGATCCGTCGTTGAAAGGTTCCCTTACTGAAAGTTGCCCTCACTGATCCATCGCTGAAGTCCTTCGTTGATCCGTCGCTGATAGCATTACCTACGAGCTTTTGATTGATGGACTATCAGCGAAGGATCAATGACGGAAGACCCTTTTATCGACGGATAAGGGAGGGAATTTTTCCTCACTGATACTCTTCATTTTTGTAGTGTATAAAACAAAAAATCTCATCCTTATACCAATCTTAAATCAAAAGAAGAGCAACATGAAAAAATTTGATATCATTTGTTGCCCTATAAATATCATATGTCTTATGTAAAGGTTTGAAGAAAACATTAATAGATACACTATAATGTAGAGTTTGGTGAGTAGACATGATTGAACAAGAGTGGATAGGACAAAACTGGACAGGACAAAAGGGGAGGACTGGACGGGACTAGATTGGACAGAACAAGTGTATATCTGGTGTTGGTACGACTACGTATGGACGGGACAAACTAGAAAAGTTACCCTCAAAAGTTATTTGATAACTTTAAATATTATATAATAGTTATAATTAACACAAATAAAGTACATTATTAAAGAATTTAATTTATAAATATTTTAAAACAATTTTTATATAAATGAATACATAAATATATAATGGTACCAAATTTGAATGAAAAATATGTTATAATTGATTGTAGTAGTAATGGTGGGGTGGAGGTGGTTTTAGTTATGATAGAGGTGGTGGTGGTAGACGATAGTAGTGGTGATGGGCGGTAATGGTCGACAACCGATGGTGGTTATGGAGGTAGAAGCAGTAGTGGTTGGTGGACAATGGTGGTTATCGAGGACGTAAAGATGATGTACTATGGTGGTGGTGGAGGTTGACAACAGTCGAGGAGGTAGTTGTGACTGATGTAGTGAAGATAGTGGTAGTGGTGGTTATGGTGGAGGTGAGGTGGCAATAGACGGTGGCGGTTGATGATCGACGATGGTTGTGCAGGTCATGGAGGAGGTTGTTGCAGTAGAGGAAGAGTCGGAGGTGGTCAACGGTGTGAGTGGTGGTGGCAATGGATGGTGGTGGTCAGTGGCTGAAGGTGGTTGTAGAGGTGGCAATGAATATTGGTGGTCGGTGGTCGATGGTGGTTGTGGAGTCCATGGAAGAGGTTGTTGCAGTATAGGAGGAGTTGAAGGTGGCCAACAGTGGTAATGTTGGTGGTAATGGGTAGTGGTGGTCGATGGCCGATGGTGGTTGTAAAGGTGGTGATGGACGATGGTCGACGGTGGTTGTGTAGGTGATGAAGAAGGTTACTGTAGTAGAAGAGGAGTTGCAGGTGGTGAACTACGGTAGTGGTGGTGGCAATGGACGATCATGGTCGACTATAGTAGAGGTGGCGATGGACGATGGTGGACGGTGGTTGCATAGGCAGTGGAGGATGTTGTTGTACTGGAAGAGGAGGTGGAGGTAGAGGTGGCCGCCTGTGGTGGTGGCAACCGAAATTAGCAGTGATGACGATTAGAACAACTATCATATTAAGGTTACATATCAAATTAGGATACATTAGTAATATTTTAGTTTTTGTCTCATTCTTGTCCCCATCTTGTTCCACATATTTTGGTGGAACAAGAAAAAGCCTCTTTTGTCCCATCCTATCTTACCTTGTCCCAGTTCTTGTCCCTGTCCCATGTCACGCTATGTTGCGCCAAACATGCGACAATGAGTTTTGTCCCGTCCTGTCTCGTCCCATGTACCAAAAGCATCCTAAAAGAAAAGAATGAACTTTATGTAGTTAATTTGAATTTAAATTTGAACTTTATGTAAGAGTTTTTCAGTAAATCTGCCAAAAAGCTACCTTTTGCTTCCTGATTTGTTATCTTCATGCAAAATACAAAATCATACCAAAAAGATTCAAGATTTAGGGTTTACTAACTATTTTCATAATAACGAAAGATAGTACATAAAACAAATTAGCAACATTTTCTAGAACTTACAAGCAAAGAGGCCAACTGACAAGGAGAAGAACAATAAAGCCTACAACTTCTACAGGGGAAAAATCTTGAACGAGTTGAGACTTGCAGATATGGCTAGCGATGGACATTGAACTTGATGGGAACGAAGATAACCTTCTCAACTTTTATCGAATCTTACAAACGTCTTTCTTTGAGACCCGAAATGGTTATAATTGAATCCTAATGTATAAACCACATATACGACTCCCACGTCTCTGGTTCTTCTTTGCCGATCAGGCTTAGATAGAATATTATTTAATTTACAGAAGTGTATTGATAAACTCGTACCTATTTTACGAGAATCAAACATATGAAATTGGTTATGTTTTGGTATGCCACCCAAGAAAATGTAAAGAGCGTGTGAGAGATAAACCCTAGCTTTGAGGAAAGATTTTAGAACCTGAACTTGAATTTGAAATTTAAAACCTAAAACTTTTCTTAAGATTTGTTTGAGCAAGAAGAACTCTGCCTTCTTAACCACAAGGGTGGAGCTGATTGGTTTGAGTTTGGCTCCAAAGGTCAAAAGTGTCTGGAGGTCCCATTTCAAATCCAAGGAGGAACAAAAATCCCTTGTGGCCGTCGAGGTTAAAATGTTGTGACTCCGGACTACCTGCAAAGCAGGTGGCCGCCTTGGGATTAGTCGACTTGCATAGCGGATTGGATATCCAGGTTAATAAAAAAAAAAAGAACTCTGCCTTCAAGAAAGGGGTAGTACTTGTACATTTGTTTGAGTGGGAGTCAGTTAAGAACGACTTGTACATATTGCTTCAGAAGTTGTACGCTCATAGTTGTTTCAAATTTATGCATAAAATAATAGTACCTTGTGCTTCGTGGGTTTCGTTTTGCTTAAATGTATTATAAGGTAGCGCATATATATATATATATATATGTGTGTGTGTGTGTGTGTGTGTTTTCATATGGTTCTTACATTAACAAAAATAAATTAACTAAAATCATGAGATTTTTCTATTTTGTAACTCCTAATTAATGATATGAGAGTTACATAAAAAAATTTAATAAATACCCTTTTCCACTTAGTTCACATATGTTTGTGAAATTCTAAATTTAAAAAAATTAAATTTTAATATGAAAAATCACAACCGTTTATCGTATGAATCAATGGCCAAGATTGGTTAACAAAGTTAACACAATAATATTGGTTAGTATTTGAACCAACCTATATATATATATATGATTCAGAGTATCCTTTCCTATTTGATCCCTTTGAATTCCAAATTCGAAGTTGCGATCGGATCTATTCATTAAAAAGAATCGAATACATTTCTTATGTACCTATGGGTGCTATGTTGGATTTGAATCAGATTTCGGATTAGGACAAAGGGTCGCAATCCCGCGAGGGTGAGCTAACTCCAAAAACCCGTCCTCAGTATATATATATATATATATATATATAGACTTGGGATCACGTGAGACCAGTCTATTTTCGTGAGATCCGTGAGACCACCTTTTTACACTTGAAACTTCACAACAAAATGTTGTGAAGGTAACCTTCACAGTGTTTTTGCTGTGAAGGTTCGACTTTTTTAAACCTTCACAGTGTTTTTTGCTGTGAAGATTCGACTTTTTTAAACCTTCACAGTGTTTTTGCTGTGAAGATTCGACTTTTTTAAACCTTCACAGTGTTTTTGCTGTGAAGATTCGACTTTTTTAAACCTTCACAGTGTTTTGGATGTGAAGTTTCAAGTGTAAAAATATGGTCTCACGGGTCTCACGAAAACAGGCTGGTCTCACGTGAACCCAACCCTATATATATATATATATATATATATATATATATATATGAACTATTGNTATATATATATATATGAACTATTGTGTCAAATACGAACAAAAATTGACATATATATGAACTTGGACTGCATAGCATTTATGAATATGATATGAACATAATAAGAATAGTTGTTACACAAAAGGAAATAAATAAAAAAACAGGTATGAACACAATATGAACAGCTTGTGAACAATAGTTCCTTCATTACGAACACATTCGGGAGCGAGTCAATGTTGAGATATGCAGCTAGTGTACATTTGAACACAATATGAACACTTGTGAACAATAGTTCATTCATTATGAACAATGAGTTTATCCATAATAGCTTAAACGATATCGAAAACTTTACTACCGGGTCTCTTCTACCAATCACAAATTCAAAAACGTTCTAGATAGAAAAATCAACAAAAATCATAAGACTTTTTGATTTTGTAACTCTCAATTAATGATATGGGAGTTACATAAAAAAGAAAATTACATATTTACCCTTTGTCATTTAATTATAAGATGAATATGAATCTATATATAAGATGGATTGTCATTGGTTGAAAATGGTTGACAAAGTTAACACAATAAACTTGGTTAATATTTGAACTATGCTCTCTCTCTCTCTCTCTATATATATATATATATATATTTATATATACATACACACACACAAAAAGAGACGAAGGATCGTGTGAGAATAACAGTTATGGTGAGAATGGTGAGAACACTTTTAAGCCCTTTGATGAGTTGGCTTTTTAATCTAACTTCAAAATTTTCTATTATTTTCAGTACATTTCAATTATCTTTAGATACATTCACGTACCTTTATATATCTTCACTTTTAAGTCACTTTCACAAACTTTTGCATACATTTTGTCACTTTTACATGCATGAATTTGTTGAAGTTTCGATCATGATGATAAAAATAGGTAAATAAAGGTAGTTAAACATAGATGAAGATATATAAAGGTTTTGTATGCACCTTCGCACCATAACTTTTATTTTCACTAGAATTAATTCAAAGTTGTATCTGAGGGGACATTTTTTTTGAGATTCTTTTAATCTATGGGAATTGTGAGATCTAATTTAAGCATCAACATATTTAAATAATATAAAAAATAATAGTAAAATCTTTTATAACAAACTCCTCATGATTGGCGCTTTCATTAATTATAGGCGTAAAACGGGTATTTGCAATATTATTCTCTCCCCTCTCTACTCCATGGAATGAGATGATAATTCGTTTTTCATGCATTTACTTTGTTCACAGAGTGAAATTGGACCTTCTTCACCTTGTGAACTATTTTGAGAAATTAGACATATCAAATACTATTCACAAAGAAAAGTTAGATTTGACCACAAATGAAATGGGACATATAAGACGATAATTCAAATTGTAAAATCAAACTTATCAGACAGTAATTATTCGCCTTGTGAACATTAGGCATTATTACTTACTGCTCTTCAAAAACTAAACTTTTGGTGACATTATGTTCTTGAATATTGTTTTCATACATCACCTCCTACTAACTTTTATATTCTTGGTTTCAAGAAATTGTCCCTCTAAACTTTTGGAACATACTCTGCACAGAAAACAATAGCTTGTCTGAAAAATGGCCAATGCTCATTTGAAAAATGCTTAACAGCCCTCCAAGAACAAATGGTGGGTTTCACATCCCTTCATCAATCTTGATCCATTCATAGAATTAGATGCCAATTTCAAAGGATCTACAAGAACAAAAAACTACATCTTTCTTCTAGCTTCGACCTTTCATATCCTTTATTTGAATCAAGAAGGGAAGGGTTGTTGGTAAACTATTTGGGGGTGGTGGCGTCGACGAAAAAGAACAAATGAAAGAAAATACAACTAAGGAATCACAACATGATTCAAACAAAAGTGTAACATCCTCGTCCTGCGTGGTCAAAGACGGGAGATGCCACAAGTGGTTTAAAAAAACAATGCATTATATAAAACAGAGCATCTAATAAAGTTTTCCAAAAAATAATTACATAACCACAGACGGAGATAACGTGTCTCAAAATTACGGTCCCCAAAATACCAGTATATCTACATTAGTCATCAAAAATAAGCAAAAGTATGACGTAATGGGTTATCTTCAATATTGTCATCTCCGTAGCCCTCATCCCAAAATCCCTGCTAAGTCATGTACCTGCCAAGGACAAAAAAATCTCGGCTGAGCTTAATGCTCAGTGAACGGATTATAATATAACTAAACAATGAATATGAGATAACAAGTTCAAAAACAATTTATAACACTAAGTGATAATTCAAAAGAAAGTCAAAATGCCCCGAAAGCATGTCAAGGGTCTGAAGACCAAACCGCATCACGAGTACGCGTTGTTCCCAATGGATGATCAGTCCGTTTAGGCATAAGTGAGAAAAGGGGTGTGTGCACAACACAACAATCCTCTTCATGGATTTAACCACGACCACAATTTGTTATCCGATAACGGTTCCTAAGATCGATCCATACGCCCTATATTCGACTGATACATAATCAAGTCCACCTTTAAGGATTATAAAAAAATGAGGACGCCATGATCGTTTTAGTCACCATGGAAACATCTCAATACCGGTGCTCCGATTATTGAGTCTATAGTAAAATGTTTCACAAATGAAGCAATCAAACAAGTCAAGTGATCAAAATGATCCATGTACCAAATAAGAATGTACATCATATTCCGAAAAGAAACAAAAGCTCAATAGCAATTGATCAGCACAATGAGAATTTGGAACCAATATATTCAGATTAGGAAGCCTTATACAAATGGCTATCCCCGTGTCAAGTGAAATATGAAATCCATACCTTAATCAAATTTGCCAATTAACGTACGATCAAACGGAAATTCACGATCAAGTTTGATTTGTCTGCGTGCCTAACAAATGCATAAACGGGTTACTATTTACAAAGCATAAAACCGTAACATAACTATTCTAATAAAATTACTTAGGTCTTAATGTACTTAAACAACGTAGATTTCAAGAAGGACAGCCGGATACGAATTGAMAACTCAAACGTAAAACTTAGCCTTATTCTCTTTCGATACAACCGCTTCCATCCCTCTTATTTCTAAGCATTTGTACCTTACTTAGAGACCAATACAGATTCTATTTTCTAAATGCAAGTTGTAGATTGGTATCATACGAGTCTATTTCTTTTGAAATTATCTCATTTGGATCATCCATCTATTTTATATGAATTTTACAAAACTGTAGATTAATTCCGAATACAGTGTAAACAGCCCTGAAAACACACTGTTTCGAGCCTTAGAGTCATAACTGGATTTTGGACCCTTCATGAAAATTGTAGCATGCAGTAAGATCTTTCTGACTACAGAATACGAGTTTATTTCGACTTACAGTTAGTGAGTTATACACTGTCAAAGTACAGAAGTTGTATTGTCGGTAAAATTCGATTCCGTAATTTATGATCCAACTTCCATGATTCGCTACATTTACATGCTATAAACATACTTCAACATACTAAACATTAAAACAAGTCCAATGGTTGCTAACCTAATCTTAATCATGCAATTTTACTCTTTTCGACATTTAATCGAACAATTGGTATGCGGTTAAACATATATTCACAATCTAACCATATTGAAACTATAATATACCCTTTTAATTTCTACATTAATTTAACCAGTCCTAGCATTCTAAGAATCAAATATATCATGATTTTGACAACATCAATTCGTAAACTTAGACATAAACACAATTTATAAACCGGTCTTAATAACCCTAACATAAACACCCTAATAAAAATGAATGAAATTTATATCTTTAAGAAGGGTTCGAAGAGTGGATTCCGAATATGTATTTGTTATTTCGATTCCCTTAGTAACTTGACGTGAAATTCGGAGAGAAGACGAGAGTTTTAGAAAGAGTGATAATTGAGAGAGAATGAGGCGGTAATGAAAGGAGAAGGTTTTCACCGTCTCTAATTCCAAACATATGTGTGTATATATATATATATATATATATTATTTTCTTTTTTTATTTTATTTCATTATATATATATATATATATATATATAAAGTTTAATTATTTGGCGGTTTAAACCTTTCAAGTCTATATTCTCAACTTTATGTCAATATAGGTATAAACTAAACTTTTGACGCAAAACTCGTTTAAGGAACCAACATAGGGCACAAATATGTTATGCACAATTCTACCAAAAATTCACTTAACTCAATTTGTACGAGTTAACAGAACACGAATGTTATAATCCTCCCCTCCTAAAAAGAATATTTCATCCTCGAAATTTAGATAAGGTTAGAGGACTTACATGACTCGAATAGATAAGGGTACTCCTTTCGCATAAATTCTTCCGTTTCCCATGTGGCTTCTCGCTCGGAATGATTTCACCATAACACTTTAACGAACGGTATTGACCTTCATCGCATTTGTCTCTCTTTTCGATTAATTATCGCCTCTAGTTCGTCAATATAAGAGAAATTTTTTTCAACTTTGTCCAACGGATAATCAATTACATGGAGAGGGTGATAATGATATCCACGAAGCGACGAGATATGGAAAACGTTATGGTTATGTGACAGTTGAGGAGGTAACGCTAGACGATACTGTAATATCCGGGTTATTTTATTGTTTTTTTTAAATTTTAAATCTTTAATTATATATATATATATATATATATTTGTGTGAGTAAAAGAGGTGTTAGCCGACTTTTGGAGTCGGCCATACACTTGCTATTTATAGCAAGTGTATGTGAAAGGAAGGGATTTTTTTTTTCTGTTTTTTAAAAAAAAATTCTTGTTCCATAATCTGGAGAGCAAAACCAATTGATCGGAAAGAATGAAGGAGAATATTGCAGATTTGAAGTCAAAAAGTTTTTCAATCAAAGGTGAGTGTATTAAAGCTTTGAGTATAAAGTGTTTATATACAATTTGGTAGAATTTGGAACTGGTTATTATGAATTCTGTATCAATTTATGCAAACCGTTTAAGTGATGTCCGGATTGTTATCCGGACAATAAACCGTTCAAATGTTGTCCGGAGTCTTTCCTAAATCGGTCAAGAGGTGACCGGATATTGTTTAAACCGGTCAAGGGTTGTACGGTGTATTGACCGGATTACTTTAAACCGGTCAAAAGTTGGGCCATGTATCGTCCGGTTTACTTTAAACCGGTTAACTTTGTAAGTGATGAATTGTCCGGATTTGCAATCCGGACAAAGATGTTAATTTCAAGTGTTTGTTGACCGGACTTGTTATCCGGACAAGAT
>NC_037534.1:12005459-12014316 GCF_001531365.2 Cynara cardunculus var. scolymus | reverse complement strand
AAGAGTTGGGGAAGTGGCCTATAAGTTAGAACTTCCTTTGGAATTAAGTGGAATTCATGACACGTTTCATGTGTCAAATTTGAGGAAGTGTCTAATAAGTCCAGATGTGGCAGTCCCATTACCTGAGATTAAGGTAGATGAGAGATTATGTTTTGAAGAAACCCCTGAACAGATTACTGATTATAAGGTGAATAAGTTACGAAACAAAGAGATTGGATTAGTAAAAGTTCAGTGGCATTATCATAAGGGACCAAACGCCACCTAGGAATCAGAATCAGAGATGCGGATGAAATATCCTTATCTATTTAATTAATGGAATTCCGGGACAAAATTCTTTTAAGGAGGGAATGTTGTAATATCCGGGTTATTTTATTGTTTTTTTAAATTTTAAATCTTTAATTATGTATTTATATATATATATATATATATATATTTGTGTGAGTAAAAGAGGTGTTAGCCGACTTTTGGAGTCGGCCATACACTTGCTATTTATAGCAAGTGTATGTGAAAGGAAGTGATTTTTTTTCCTGTTTTTTAAAAAAATTCCTTGTTCCATAATCTGGAGAGCAAAACCAATTGATCGGAAAGACTGAAGGAGAATATTGCAGATTTGAAGTCAAAAAGTTTTTCAATCAAAGGTGAGTGTATTAAAGCTTTGAGTATAAAGTGTTTGTATACAATTTGGTAGAATTTGGAACTGGTTATTATGAATTCTGTATCAATTTATGCAAATCGTTTAAGTGATGTCCGGATTGTTATCTGGACAATAAACCGTTCAAATGTTGAAAATCGGTCAAGAGGTGACCGGATATTGTTTAACCGGTCAAGGGTTGTACGGTGTATTGACTGGATTACTTTAAATCGGTCAAAAGTTGGGCCATGTATCGTCCGGTTTACTTTAAACCGGTTAACTTTGTAAGTGATGAATTGTCCGGATTTGTAATCCGGACAAAGATGTTAATTTCAAGTGTTTGTTGACCGGACTTGTTATCCGGACAAGATCGACCGGACTTCAAGTCCGGATAAAGAGATAGAAGGTTTTTTTGAAATGTTTTTTTAGATATAATGGCGGTGTAACCGCGAGAGAGATGAAATGACGGTGTAACCGCGAGAGAGATGCGAGAGAGGTGAAATGGCGGTGTAACCGCGAGAGAGGTGAAATGGCGGTGTAATTGTGAGAGAGATGTAATGGCGGTGTAACCGTGAGAGAGATGTAATGGCGGTGTAACCGCGAGAGAGATGAAATGGTGGTGTAACCGCGAGTGAGAAACATAAATATGTTTATGTTTCAGAACAGGTTTGATGCTGAACTAATTGTTTGGAATGTATATTGTTTGTATGAGATTTATACACTCACTAGACCTTTTGGTCTAACACTCAGTTGTTGGACTAACCTGTTTTGCAGTTCAGCGTACTCTGCAAGATAAGGGCAAAGGAAAAGTATAAATGATGATAATAGTTTGTTCATATATGTATTAAAGATACATTTTGTTAGTCCATGTTTTGTAATAATACTGTTTTTAGTACTATGAGTATGATGATGTGAATTATATGTATATGGGATTATGAGGGTTGTTACAGATACGCCACCTCTCCAACCCGTTCAAGTATTTCAAATGGTCCAATATATCTCGGACACAGTTTACCTTTGATTCTGAATCTATGAATACCTCGTAATGGTGAAACTTTTAGGAAGACATGATCACCCGTTAGGAACTCTAAATGCTTTCGATGCTTGTCAACGTAACTTTTCTGCCGAGATTGAGCCTCTTTCATTTTCAGTTTTGCGATCTCGACTTGTTCAGTAGTAACCCGGACAAGTTCGGGTCCTTCAATAGCTCGTTCCCCGTTCTACATTTCCGACCATATAAAGCTTCGTACGGGGCCATGCCGATACTAGCTTGCCAACTATTGTTATACGCGAACTCCACAAGATATAGGGACTTGTCCCAACCACTAGACCACTCAATAGCACAAGCCCGTAGCATATCTTCTAGAGTTTGAATAGGTCGTTCAGTCTGACCATCTATTTGTGGATGAAAAACTGAACTCATAGTCAATCGCTTACCCCAAGCCTGGTGAAGACTTTTCTAGAATCGAGAAGTGAATCGCGGATCTTTGTCTGATGTGATAGAAACTGGCATGCCATGCAACCTCACGATTTCCTGCTGGAATAGATCTGACAGTTTACTAATAAGGTACGTTTCCTGTATAGGTAGAAAATGAGCCGATTTTGTCAAACCGTCAACTACTACCCATATAGCATCATGTCGTCTCTGAGTTTTCAGCAATCTTGTCACAAAATTCATAGAGATATGTTCCCATTTCCAAACTGGAATCTTCAATGGTTGTAACAATCTGTTAGCCCGTTGATGTTTAATCTTCACTTTCTGGCAAGTAAGATATTTTGCCACGTATTCTGCTATATTTCGTTTCATATTGTTCCACCAAAACTACTTTTTAGATCTCGGTACATCTTAGTGGATCTGGGATGAATTGAGAACAACGAATTATGAGCTTCACTCATAACTGCTTCTTTGAGTTCCGAATTGTCGGGTACACAAAGTCGATTAGAGAACCAGATAATACCTTTATCATCAACTCGAAAATCGGACTGCGAATCATATTTAGCCTTTTGTAAGATAGCCCAAAGTTCTCCATCCTCTTGTTGAGCCTCTTTGATTTGAGATACAACAGTTGGTTCAACCGTGAGACTAGCCAAAAGTTCATTTGACCACGATAGCACAAAGAGATACCTATACGTTCTAGATCTGAGGCAATATGGGACTGAACGGTAAAAGACGATACATTACCAATGCTTTTTACGGCTAAGGGCATCAACGACTACATTGGTTTTTCCTGGATGATATTGAATTCAGACGTCGTAGTCCTTAAGAAGTTCGAGCCACCGTCGTTGACGCATATTCAACTCTTTTTGCGTGAAGATGTACTATAAGCTTTTGTGATCTGTAAAAATATCACAAGTCTCTCCGTACAAATAGTGACGCCATATTTTGAGTGCAAAAATGACTGCTGCCAACTCAAGATCATGAGTAGGGTAGTTTACTTCATAAGGTTTGAGTTGGCGAGAGGCATACGCAATTTCTTTGCCATGCTGCATTAGAACACAACCAAGACCACTTTTAGAAGCATCGCTATACACCTGAAAACCTCCCGATCCAGATGGCAACGCAAGAATAGGCGTTGTAATCAATCTTTTTCTCAGTTCTTCAAAACTCTTTTCGTGTTCTTCACCCCAAACAAATTTAAATTCTTTTCGAAGAAGTTTAGTCATAGGGAGCGCGATCCGAGAAAAGTTTTCAACAAACCGTCGATAGTAACCTGCCAGACCTAGGATACTTTGGACTTCAGAAACATTTGTTGGTTTTGGCCAGTTAGTGATAGCCTCAACCTTTGCAGGATCGACTTTAATGCCTTCGCCGGAGATAATGTGGCCCAAAAATGCCACTTGATGCAACCATAATTCACATTTAGAAAACTTTGCGTACAACTTCTTATTTTGAAGAGTTTCTAAAGTAATACGCAAGTGAGTTTCGTGATCTTCTTTCGACTTTGAATATATGAGAATATCGTCAATAAAAATGATAACAAAGTCGTCCAAATAATCTTTGAAAGYTCGGTTCATAAGATCCATAAAAACTGCTGGAGCATTAGTTAACCCAAATGGCATAACAATGAATTCATAATGACCATATAGAGAACGGAATGCAGTCTTAGGAATATCTTGATCTCTGATCCGGAGTTGGTGATATCCATACCTTAAGTCAATTTTAGAAAAATACTTTGCTCCTTGGAGTTGATCGTAGAGATCGTCAATACGAGGTAAAGGGTATTTATTACGTACCGTGACCCGATTTAGTTCACGATAGTCAATACACAATCGCATCAATCTATTTTTCTTTTTAACGAATAGGACCGGTGCACCCCGATTAGAAAGATCTTCAAGTTGTTCCTTAAGTTCTTTCATTTTGGTCGGAGCCATACGATACGAAGCCTTTGAGATAGGGGCAGCTCCCGGAACAAGATCAATTGTAAATTCAATTTCCCTTTCCGGAGGAACTCCTGGAAGTTCATCTGGAAAGACATCTTGAAATTGATTAACAATAAGAATATCTTCAAATTTAAGGCATACCTCTTCGGGATCTTGTAGTGAAGCTAGAAACCCTTCACATCCTTGCCATACCATCGCTTTAACATTTAACACGAGTCCCCTTCTTTGGTGACACACCCTGGAACACATATTCGGGTTCATTGACGTCACCGAAGATTATTTGTTTGGCTTGTCGATGGTCACTCGATGTTTAGACAACCAATCTATGCCAAGGATGATATCAAAGTGATCCATTTACATCGGTAGTAAAGTAACTTCCCGAATTCGATCGCCAATAAATAACGGACAGTTTGGGAATGACCAAATATACATACTGAACTACCCATAGGAGTAGTAATATGCAATGGAAACTCGGTAGATTGTTCATACGATTTAATATTTTCTTTGAAGTTTTCAGAAACAATCAAGTGTGTAGCACCTGTATCAAATAAAACATATGCATCTCTACCGTCAATAGAAAGGGTACCAGAAATCATACCCGCGGTAGATTTATCAGCAGATAGTGTAAATACTCGACCACCAGCAGTAGATTGCTTCTCTTTATCTTTAGAATTATCTTTCGGCCCTTGTTTACAATACGAGCTAGATGACCTCGTTGACCACAGGTATAACAGGCGTCGGTCATTCGAAGACATGGGCCAGGACGATGTCTAAAACCATAATCTTTGCACCGTAACAGAGAACTTGTATTCGAAAAACCCTTACTAGAAGTTCTTTGAGATGAAATTGGAGGTTTGTAATTCGGTTGTTTCCACTGACCTGTCCGATTGGTTCCTCGCCCGGTAGAATTTCCTTGAAACACATCTCTGTTTCTTTGCGTACCACTATCACCTCAAGAAAGTATAGAATCCAGTTGTTTCCTTTCAATGTTCGTTGCAGCATCAACAACCTGGGCAACGCTCGTGAAGTGTTGATTGATAAGTTTGGGTTTGAATTTGCTGTTGAGGGTCCATTTGAACTTATTAACCTGGTTTTCCACTTTACCATCCATACTACCCGCAAAACTAGCCAATCGTAGAAATCTGGCTACGTATTCGGATATGGATTTGTCTTCTTTCTGTTTGAGAGTAGCGTACTCTTGAACATACGCCTCTTTGTCTGCCGCAGTAAAGTATTGTTGATAGAAAACATCTTTGAATCCCGGCCAGGTTAAATTTTCAATAGCTATATCCCCTTCGTAAGATTGTTTCCAAGCTTGCCACCAGCGATTAGCATCATCTTCAAGTTTATAAGTCGCCAACTCCACCCGAATTCTATCAGAACAACCCAAGACTCGGAATACCTTTTCAAGATGTGATATCCAATCTTCGGCCTCAACAGGAGTGGCTGCTGAAGTAAAAGTACGAGGCTTTTGTTTGTAAAACCTCTCCAACCATTGATGAATATCAGCAAGTTCACTACTAGTTCCCTGATCTCTGTATTCTGGCCATTAGTTCCTAGTATTAGGATTCAGGTTTTCGCCAGTTTGACGTAATGTTTCCACCGTCTGTGCTATAATACCCGGAAGCATATCGCTAACTGTTTATTGGACAGTTGTCATCACATTACGATCAAGTTGAGTTGTTGGCAGAGGATTTATTTCATTTTCAGACCCAGTTCGGCTTCTCCTGGGTCTACCTGTTATTGCCGGTATTCTTCTTGGCGGCATTTGGAACTAACATAAATAAGGAAACCATTTGCTCGATTAAATTCAAAAAGGAAACAAAGCATACGAGATTTCAAATAGTTAACATGTATAAGGCTTAGGAAAGTCCTATCTTAGTTCTACCCTTTCCTCACAGATCAAACTTACATTGTACTACATGATCATAACCTATAGCTCTGATACTACAACTTGTAACACCCCCGTCCCGCGTGGTCAAAGACGGGAGATGCCATAAGTGGTTTAAAAAAACAATGCATTATATAAAACATAGCATCTAATAAAATTTTCCAAAAGATAATTACATAACCACAGACGGAGATAACATGTCCCAAAATACGGTCTCCAAAATACCAATATATCTACATTAGTCATAAAAAATAAGCAAAAGTATGACGTAATGGGTTATCTTCAATATTGTTATCTTCGTAGCTCTCATCCCAAAATCTCTGCTAAGTCATGTACCTACCGAGGACAAGAAAATCTCGGTTGAGCTTAATGCTCAGTGAACGGATAATAATATAACTAAACAATGAATATGAGATAACAAGTTCAAAAACAATTCATAACGCTAAGTGATAATTCAAAAGAAGGTTAAAATGCCCTGAAAGCATGTCAAAGGTTCCGAAGACCAAACAGCATCACGATGACACGTTGTTCCCAAATGATGATCAGTCCGTTCAGGCATAAGTGAGGAAAGGGGTGTGAGCACAACACAACAATCCTCTCCATGGATTTAACCACGACCATAATTTATTATCCGATAACGGTTCCTAGTATCGATCCATACGCCCTCTATTCGACCGGTACATAATCAAGTCCACATTTAAGGACTATTAAAAAATGAGGACGCAATGATTGTTTTAGTCACCATGGAAACATCTCAATACCGGCGCTCCGGTTATTAAGTCTAGAGTAAAATGTTTCACAAATGAAGCAATCAAACAAGTGAAGTGATCAAAATGATCCATGTTCCAAATAAGAATGTACATCATATTTCGAAAGGAAACAAAAGCTCAATAGCAATTGATAAGCATAATGAGAATTTGGAACCAATATATTCGGATTAGGAAGCCTTATACAAATGGCTATCCCCGTGTCAAGTGAGATATGAAATCTGTACCTTAATTGAATTTGACAATTAGCGCACGATCAAACAAAAATTCACGATCAAGTTTGATTTGTCTGTGTGCCTAACAAATGCATAAACGGGTTACTATTTACAAATCATAAAAACCGTAACATAACTATTCTAATAAAATTACTTAGGTCTTAATGTACTTAAACAACGTATATTTCAAGAAGGACAGCCGGATACGAATTGAAAACTCAAACGTAAAACTTAGCCTTATTCTCTTTCGATCCAACCGCTTCCGTATCTCTTATTTCTAAGAATTTTTACCTTACCTAGAAACCAATACAGATTATATTTTCTAAATGAAAGTTGTAGATTGGTATCATACGAGTCTATTTCTTTTGAAATCATCTCATTTGGATCATCCATCTATTTTATATGAATTTTACAAAACTGCAAATTAATTCCGAATACAGTGTAAACAGCCCTGAAAACACACTGTTTCGAGCCACTTAGATTCATAACTGGATTTTCGACCCTTCATGAAAGTTGTAGTATGCAGTAAGATCTTTTTGACTGCAGAATACGAGTTTATTTTGACTTACGATTTGTGAGTTATACACTGTCAAAGTACAGAAGTTGCATTGTCGGTAAAATTCGATTCCGTAATTCCCGACTAACTTTTATGATCCAACTTCCATTATTCGCTACATTTACATGCTATAAACATACTTCAACATACTAAAAATTAAAACAAGTCCAATGGTCGCTAACCTAATCTTAATCATGCAATTTTACTTTTTTCGACATTTAACCGAACAATTGGTGTGCGGTTAAATATATACCCACAATCTAACCATATTGAAACTATAATATACCCTTTTAATCCTGCAATTTTACCCTTTTAACCAGTCCTAGCATTCTAAGCATTAAATATATCATGATTTTGAACACATCATCCGTAAACTTAGACATAAACACAATTTATAAACCAGTTTTAATAACCCTAACATAAATACCCTAATAACAATGAATGAAATTTATACCTTAAGAAGGGTTCGAAGAGTGGATTCTAAATATGTATTTGTTACTTCGATTCCCTTAATAACTTGACATGAAATTCAGAGAGAAGACGATAGTTTTAGAAAGAGTGAGAATTGACAGAGAATGAGCCGGTAATGAAAAGAGAAGGTTTTCACCGTCTCCAATTCCAAACATATGTATATATATTATTTTCTTTTTTTATTTTATCTATACTACATATATAAGCATTTAGACCAATGTCTTAATTACAAGATTTTAAGCACAAGTTACAACCATTTTATGCAAGAATTTCAAAAATCTCTTAATTACAACTTATAAAGCATGATGTACAAGTTGTTTATGCAAGAAAATGCTTCAGACTTGATAGGAATGCTTAAGACCTAACCGGAATGCTTCAGACCATCGTTTTAGCTTACAGACTTGTAAAATCCCTTTTCTGTGTCTATTCTCAAGCGCCAAAAACAAAASTAGGTTAGATAGAGTGAGCTTTCTTCTTTACATGCCTCGAATAACTTAACAATTGGAGGTTTTGATGTATCACCTCGATCAAATCGTGGATCTGCTGGAACAGATTTCTGCTCTAAMAGTCTTCAAAACCGATTTGATGTATCAAAGGGATTTGATGTATCACAACCTCATCTATACCTATAACTCCTTCCCCCTGATGTTGTTCTTCCATCGCTCATCTCCATCGATTCACTATTGTGTGTTGGTTCACTCTCCTTTCGATACAGGTAATTAATTTTTGTTTCCTGTTTATGTTGTTGTTACTTCCTTCTGTGTGTTGATTCAACATTTTTATTGCAACTCCTACCCTATTTTAATGTAATTGTACAACTGGTGCTTCTGTCGTTTGGTGATCTTGCAAGCATGCAATTGCTAATGATGCTATGGTTTTCAATTATAGGAGGCAGAATTGTTGGTGAATGTTAAAGATCATATTTTAGTTCCTGAACACCAACTA
>NC_037534.1:11998822-12002874 GCF_001531365.2 Cynara cardunculus var. scolymus | reverse complement strand
TTGCTAACAAACAAAATTGACCTTCAACTTTATATATTAGTTGACTTGTAAAATAACCACATAGACTCATGATTCAAAGCCAAACTAATGTTTTCGAATTGTGATTTACCCGCGCTGCATCGCGCGGGTACACCACTAGTTTAATTATATATATATATATAAAAAGTTTAATTATTTGGCGGTTTTAACCCTTCAAGTCTATATTCTCAACTTTATGTCAATATTGGTATAAACTCAACTTTTGACGCAAAACTCGTCTGAGGTACAAGTTGGTTTAACATAGGATACAAATATGTTATGCACAATTCTACTAAAAATTCACTTAACTCAATTTGTACGAATAAACAGAAGATGGATATCATAAAAAGAGTCAAATGAGTGATATGCAAACAAGGGAAACAAAGTAAAGGTACTCTCGTGGTCATTAACTTAAACTTAATTTTGAAATTATGAAATAACGTTACCAAATTGTAATGAATAGATGTACCGGGAGAAAGATCAAAGAGACATGCATGACGTTCACCGGCCCAAAAGGGTAATGAAGCTTACGAAAAGAGAATGGATACGATGAAGAAGACAAGCGACAAAAGCATAATCCATTTTCACTCGCAACAAATCGACAAAATAAGAATAATTTTGAGAGGAAAATAAATACGATGAAGACGACATATTACAATTTTTGCATATTATATTGAAACGAATGGATCTGTTACAATCCCATAAAAGTCACTCGAGATGTAAATGATATCAGTAAATAAATAAATAGAACTAATTGTCCAAACTACCCCTTAACTCTTTAATCCAATTAAAAAAATAAAAAGTAATTGATTTTAATTTGGACGGATGAGATGTGGGTTGTAAGGTTTGTTAGATTTGAGGGGTTTATAAAATAATCTTTTGACACACACACACATATATTAAATTAATTATATTGTTTTTAATTTAATATTACAAATGTTTCTTCTATTAATAGAAGGATACTCACACAAATACAATGAGATACATCTTAATTTAAATATTTTATTTTATTATTTGTCTCTTTCGATTTTATAATACGGTTTTAATAAAACGATAATGTTTTTATGTTTAAATAAAATATATGTGATAACTGGATTTTGGTTATCACCTGAGATAAATAATATGTGATTATTTGTTATGTGTTTACCTGGCAGCATGATAAATTAATACATTTGATCATGTTGGTATGTGAAAATGTGCATAATGTAGATACATGAATGAGATTATATGTATTTATGGATGCACATGTTTTGTATGATATATATATATATATATATATATATGTGTGTGTGTGTGTGTGTGTGTGTATGCATGCATGTGAAGAGGTATGTTGGCCGACCTTTCCTTTAAGGGAAAGGGTATAAAAGGAGGGTTAGCCTCAATTTTCACTTTTCTTGCCATTTTTCATAAGAGAAGTGAGCGATCAAAAGAAGTAAGTGACCGGATTGCTTTTTGATTGATTTCAAGGAGATTGGATTCATCTGAGTTTCAAAAGAAATTGCATAAGGTGAGTGATCTAAAATGTTTTACATTCTTTATACATGAATTGTTTATATCACATTTTTATCGAGTATGAAGTTTAAACCATATGAGTGTAATCCGGATTTTTACCTAAACCGGATAAGAGTTGGGCGATTTAATAATAAATCGGACAAGGCTTAGTCGATTTAGATTAAACCGGATAAAGTGTAAGCGATCTAACTATAAACAGCTCAAGTGTTAAGCGGTTTAGTCTTAAACCGGACATGTTTTAACCGGTTTAAAGGTTGAGCGATTTATGAACTTGGATGTTATTTATAAATATTTCAAACGGAGAAGTATGAATACGACCATGTGTTGACCGGATTATTTTAAACCGGACAAGCCTTGGGCGATGTGTTGTCCGGATTTGTTATTCGGACAAAAGTGTTGGAATTCTCTTAAGTATTAAATCGGACAAAGCTTGAGAGAGAGTTGTCCGGATTAGTAAATCGGACAAGGGTCTTGTATTGTCAGGATTAGTAAATCGGTCAAGGCCTGACCATAGATGAAGTCTGGCCAATTCTGTGTTGACCGAATTTGTATTATTTATACAATTATCATTTTTAGTATTCTTGTATAAAAATGGGAATTCGATTAGAACATTTATGGTTGCGGTCTGTTATAATTGGAATTGTTTCTGTGAAATATTTTTATGAGGAAATAAGGGTGGCATATCAAGGAGAGGTGTATCATGGGATAAGGGTGACATATCAAATAGAGGTGTACTATGTGATAAGGGTGGCATATCAAGGAGAGATGTACCTTTGGATATAAGGTGGCATTTGTATGTGTGTTATGTTATATAACTCTTACTATTATATCCTTTAAAATTACCGTGGTCTGGAATCTTTATTTTTTTGTGATTTAAAGGTTTAAGATCGGGGTTTTTATTGGAAATCATAGTCTGGATGTTATTGAGGAGAAAATAACAGGTTTGGCCTGAAACTTTAAATAAACCTTGTTTAACGGAAAAAGGTTTAAAAGTGGCATTATATGAAACCTGGTTGGGTCAAACCTATAATAGTTTGAAGTATGTTATTTGAATAGCTGAATGTTTGGCTTGAAAAGTGGAAAGGTACTGGTAATATGTTCCTATTTGTTCATATATTTGTTATATATATGAAAACGTTATTTTGTACAAAGCTTTGGTGATTTTCACCCTGCAATAACATAAATAGGGTAACTCACTAGACCTTTCAGTCTAACCCTCGTTTTGTGATTTTAAATATGTATTGCAGGAAATGCTGAAGGTAAAGGGAAGGGAAAAATATAATAATTTCCCTTTATGCTTATCTGCATGAAGATTTGACTATGATGTATAGTTTTGATTGATGAACGTTGATTAGTACAAGAAATGTATTTTGAATTTTTGGGACATGTATTTTGTATGGTAAATTCTTGTACTAAGGGAACTGAGTGGTAAATAAACATGTAATTCTTCCGTATGAAGTATGTGTTACATGAGTTATGTGGAATGGGGCGTTACAATATAAATTTGAAAATCTCATATAACATTGAAAAAAAATATCAATATTAGTATCAAAATAACTATTTACAATTTCTCGTTTTTTATGTAATTTGTTTAATTCAATTTTTTACTATACTTTAATTTAAATTTAATAACAGAGTAATTTGTTTTTGATTTAATAGTGTACTAATTATATTTTAAATTTTTTATATTTAAATGAGATGATTATCATGTATTTAATTATGTTTATCTAAAGTTAGTTATACGAATTTGAATATAGAGCATTAATAAGTTATATTGACGCACATCTTACTTGTAATCTTGAATTTTAAGTAATATACATCAATAAATAGTACTTGATGCATCAGAAATGGTTTTTAAGAGTTTATGTCAAATGATTTATAATATAATATATATATATATATATATATATATTAATCATAAAAAGAAAATTAAAACTCATTTAAAATTATAATTTTATGTAACCAATGTAAATAAAAAAGACAAGTTGAAGATGTAGTTAAAGTCATTAGGTACTTGAATCCTATAAGAGAGATGTGTGGTTTGGTTCTTACCCTCATTTATTTTTCCAAAATTCATAAGCAAGTCAACATCGTAGCCAAACTAACAATAAAAAAACCAGTCAAATTTAATAAATATAAGTTAATTTATTTTTTAAATTATTTAAAAGATTTGTTTAAATAAATAAAAATGTAATCTATAAATTAACTTATTAATATTTAATAATAAAAAATAAAAAATAATATTAATCACTTATACCACCGAATAATATTAGTTGTAATTTATTATTAATAATTAATATTGATTTGAATATTTCGTTTTATTCTTTATATCAGTCGATATTATAATATGGTCTTGTGTGATTTTTGAAAATGCAACAATATTTTTATATTTGAATAAAATATAAATTTGACAAAAATATATCGATATTAGTATCAAATTAATTATTTAAAATTTCTTATTTTTTTGTAATTTTTTAATTCAATTTTTTATTATAATTTATTTTAGATTCAATAATGAAGTA
>NC_037534.1:11995941-11998177 GCF_001531365.2 Cynara cardunculus var. scolymus | reverse complement strand
TATATATATATATATATATAGGTCCATTCAATGAAGAACTAAGTTGTTTATGATAATCGTGAGATCCAATCTCAACCACACAAATTAATAATCAATGGTTGAAAATAAAATAAAAATTAATTACTGAAATTTCAAAAATAACTCTCCAATATTTAATGTGAATATGTAAATAAGAGTAAAAGGTCAATTTTTTTTAATTTAATGAGACTATTTTGAGCGTCCTAGAAATCCGGTAATCTTCTAAAATTACATTTCATCAAATCAAAACAAAGAACACAAAGGTCTTGTTGGTTGTGCGATAAGAGGTAGAAAACAATATGTAGGCTTTGGTTGAACATGTTGTTTTACATTGTGGTAGAAAAGATTGTGGTTTCATGTGCTACCCAAACCACTAAACCCATGACGAGAATTCTTTGATAGCAAACCATACAACACAACCTCTAACTAAACCCATTGTGAGAATTCTTTGGTAGCCTACAACCAAAAACTCATAAGCCATAAGGGCTATAAATTACAATAGTTACTGATGCAGGACAAGGTGTTACAATACCAATGGTGTATTAGGTAACACAAGATGTTGTGTTACATTATGGTAAAAAAGATTGTGTTTTCATGTGCTACTCAAAAGATTACGGTTTCATGTGGTAATTTAGGAATGTAAAATCGAAATTAATTGGAAGTTTGAAACGTATGGAATTAATAAATAAATATTTAATCTAAATTTAGTAATTTATTAACATGCCCTTTTACATTAATTTAAAAAGAATAATTAATTTATTAAAATGATTGGTTAAGATTGGATCTCACGGTTACCACAAACAAAACAGTTCTCATTTGATTAAGCCCCTATATATATATATATATATATAATCATATTAAAATGCTCTTAATTAACATATTCTATCATTTAATTTTCTTTACCTTCTAGTTTAATTGTATTAATTTGCGCATTATATTATTAATTTTTTAAATATACTATGAAATGTTAAAATTTACTAATTTTTTAGCATGTCTTTTTTTTTAATTATTTTACATTTTTCAATTAGTTTATGAGTTAAATTTGTCAAACATAGAGAGCTCATCAGTTAATTTCTCAGCTAGCATCTAACAACTAAGTTAGCAACTAGCTATATATCAGCTAGTTTAACAACTAGTTTGCTAAACGTAGCCTAAATCATTAATCTCAAGCTACATCGTCGTCACACTAATACAATCAAGCGATTACTTGTTAAAAAGCTCTTAAATAACCTTAATTTGTTTGTAAATTTTACTTTTTAGATATCAAAGTTAAAGTTTTAAATACTGGTTTTTTATATGGACTTATGAGACGATCAAAACATAATTACATTTTTGCGTCGTGCTTTCTTTTTGACTTGATACTTTGATTACTTTGTTTCCTAGATGGATGTCGTTTTAGTTGTACACATTCTTTGACGAACTAATTCCGTGACCGAATCCTAAAATTAAAATATTAAAACTAAATTACGTACAAAACACCACCATGGATGTATGTAATTAACCTGGCTTATGGGTGCGCAATGAGTAGAGAAAGCATGATGATGTGTGCTAGTTGGTGCAAAAAGAAGGAATGTTCGGAACTGTTGTTGGTTTTTGATACCATGCCCAAACCACTAAAACAACATATGATTCACTTTCCTCCAATATTGAATGCGTTGTGTAGGTTCCACTTTCAAGTACTAAATTCAAGCTTTGTGGCATGGTCCGGTCCTACTAAGTAGACGTCAACCATCAAATGTGCGCCTACACAATCCTTCTTATCATTTCTTTATATAGAGAGAGATGGGTTGGTTATTATACGACCCTTGAAATTTGTGCAACCAATACAAACTAATCTCAACCGTCCATTTCATTTGATTAATATGTAATTTCATAGAAGTTTTGATTGTTTCATAATATAAAGTATTGATCATAATTAATGAACCATATTCATCTAGCATAAATATTCAAATCATAATAAATGAACTCCCATCATTTCCGTAAATATCTCAATTTATTGGGTTGCATTGGCTGTACAAATGCTATGGGGCTGGTTTTTTATACTAACCCTCAAAAAGCTAACGAGTCACACACTAAGCATAACAATTTTATCAAAAGATTAATTGAATTTTTATTCAACCCTATAGAATTATAATTTTTCATTTTTTTTATTGAACATAAAAGAAAAAGAAGAAACGAATGGACGGGCTTGTCCATATATATATATATATATATATAT
>NC_037534.1:11992244-11994936 GCF_001531365.2 Cynara cardunculus var. scolymus | reverse complement strand
TCTAGTTTTGGACCAAACGACAAAGGAAAGCGTAACATATGTTCCAATCTGTTCTCATTTATTATAAATAATACACCATTCTTTATGAATGATACATCAATATTTGCGTATATATATATATATATATATTACTTAATAAATTGATGTTATTGTTAATTGTGTCTCATTGTTTTAGTGTGTAGGTTTACATTAGTATTAGTGGCATGCACTACAATACCGAATTTCAAGAACATGCTTCATAGACATTGGACAATTTGTAGCGACGTTGATCCAAATTCCCACCAGCGGAGGTGGGCTCGTTTTCGTGTTGGTAACTTAATAAAATAACATTTACTATAATAAAATCGGGTTTATAAGACACTTTCAAATTCTAAGTGTCTTAAAAGAGCTCTTTACAGGACATAGTTTATAGGACCAAAAAAATAAAGTATCCTATCTATATTAATTTGTTGCAATAAGTTTATATGATGTTTTTTTGACGTTGTAATAAGTTTTTTAGAACACATTTTATATAAAGTGTCTCATTATCAACTTTATAGGATACTATTTGAAAAATTGTTCTATAAAAACAAGTGTCATATAAAAAATTGAGTTTATAGGACAATTTCTCAAAAGTGTCCTATAAAGTTGCCAATGCGATATTTTGTATTAAAAATATCCTCAAAAACTTGTTAAAACGTCCAAAAAGGTCATATAAACTTATTATAACATCTTTAGATAGAACAATTTATATTTTGGTTTTATAAATTAAGTCCTATATAATGGTCTATTGAGACACTTAGAGATTGTGGGTGTCCTATAAACCCAATTTTGTTGTAGTGATTTGTTTTAAACTAAAATAATGAATGTAATACCTCTAAAATAAAAGAGAACATGAATTTACAAAATCCTGGAAATTTGCCATAACAATGTCATCTAAAGAAAATAAAGAAGAAATACTAGCTAACATATAGCAACCTCCTAACCTAAATCATTCTAGAATGAGATTATGTTTGGATGTTTACTACAACCATCAAAAGACTTCTATATTTGTATCAACAACTTCACACGAGCTCAAAGATCCTACCTAAAAAGTACCACTAATGGCACTTAAAGTTGTGCCTTATTTGAGGCTTGGTCATGCCGGAGAAAATGCTTTACAAGGATTGGCAAAACAAGGGTTGTTAAAGGGTGTCAAAACCGATAAGGTAGATTTTTGTGAGCAATGTGTTTTTGGCAAGCAGACAAAAGTGAAGTTTGGTACAGCAACACACCAAACCAAGGGCATCATTGACTATGTTCACTCAGATGTCTAGGGTCCAACGAAAACAGCTTCAAAGGGTGATAAACATTATTTTGTAAGCTTTATTGATGATTATTCCACAAGGTCTTGGGTTTATACAATGAAGCATAAAAATGAGGTGTTGAGTATTTTCTTGGCATGGAAGAATATGATAGAGAACCAAACTAGAAGGAAGATAAAAGTTCTAAGAACTGATAATGGTGGTGAATATACTTCTGATCCTTTCCATGAGGTATGTAGAAAAGAAGGAATAGTGAGACATTTTACCGTTCCAAAGAACCTACAACAAAATGGGGTTGTTGAAAGATTAAATAGAACCTTGTTGGAAAAAAGTGAGGTGTATGCTAATACATGCAGGTTTGGATAAGTCGTTTTGGTTAGAAGCAATCATTTTAAGCCACATTGTCAATCGATTGCCATCTACAGCAATAAGCGAGAAGACACCAATTGAGATATGGACCGGAAAACCTGCTTTTGATTATGATAATTTACGTATTTTTGGTTGTCTTGCATATTTTCATGTTACTGAATCTAAACTTGATGCAAGAGCCAAGAAGGCTATATTTGTTTTTCAGTATAGGTGTGAAAGGATATAGGTTGTGGTGCCCTGAGTTAGAAGAAATTGGTTCTTAATAAAGATGTAACTTTTAATGAGATGAGCATGTTGAAAGAAAAGAATCAAGAATTTGATATTGAGTCAAATGGTAAAGATTTGCATCAGGTGGAGTGTGAAAGACTGATACACACTAAGTATTTAGTGCTTAAAGCACCAGTTTATTTTCTTTTAGATAGGTTATTTTCTATTTATATCCTAACTTTGAGTCATTTTATCTATGTTTATGCTAAGAAAAATGATGAACCTGTTTTTGTTGGATTTTGTTTTAAATTGAACTTACTTTGGACAGGTTGAAGCAGGTTGATGCTGTGGGAATGTGGCAGCATGACCTGATGGTGGAGAAATAGATGGAAAGGACTTGGAGTTGACTGACAATACCATAGGCTGACTTTTGAAAGACTTGTTAAGTTTGGACAACTGTGTATTGTTAAGATTAGCTGGAACTTGTTAAGCTAATGTAGTTACTTTTTAACTAGTAGTTTACTTTATTGTACTTTCTAGTTGCTTTAGAACTAAGTTGGTGTAAAATATCTATTTTGCCCTCATTTCATCTCTACTATAAATAGAGATGTTGGGGGATGTTTAAGACTCACTTGACACTTCCTTAATCATTTCTACTTTTCTCTCAAGTAGATTATCCTACTACTTGGAGAACAAGTTGCTTTCTAAATATTATTAATCTTTTGGCTACATTTCGAGCTTTCTTTTTAATCGCTTTATTTACTTACTCGTTCTTAATATTCCGTCATTTATTTATTTACGCTTACTTGCATTTTATTTACGTCATTTATTTA
>NC_037534.1:11981001-11991694 GCF_001531365.2 Cynara cardunculus var. scolymus | reverse complement strand
GAGAGAGTGATTTTTAACAAAGAGATTTGTTTATCCATATATTTTGAAGACACCATTTGTCAATTTCACTGGTCTGGATACCTCATAGAGATATGAGTTGAAAGCTATAATATCAGTGCATTGGTGAAGTCCGAGAGGAATACCTTCAGAATAATTGGTGAAAATAGTTGTTAATGATTGTATGTTGTAGCAATTTGTCAGCATGTTCTCATGCTGTAGCATTTTGACAGCATTAGTCTACTGGAAATAGTATTTACATCTCACCTGAAAAGTCATACACCCTAGCTTGCTTTTATTATCTGTTATCTCATGTTAATTTTTAGTTGTGTTAACTCTGTTCAAATCAAAGTCTTCGAATTCACCTTCTGAAATAATTTCCTTAACTTTATTTTCTTCTAAACTTTTACTATGATCCCTGTGGACGATATCCGGTACTTGTACCACTTTTATTACTTGAAAGACGATATTGAGACTATTTGTATACTTGCTTTTGGTCCTGATTGTAGTCTGTGGTGTGTTAGCACGCATCCGGTCAAGTTTTTGGCGCCGCTGCTGGGGAATGGCAAGTTAATAGTTTTCTTTTTAGTGGAGTGAAAGATTTGATTTTTTTTGTCCCGTTTTAATATCGTTTTTGAAAGTGGTGTATGTCACGGAGACTCAAAGGGCATTTTTTGCTCTACTCCCTCCTAACATGGAGTTACTCCCCCAATCATCCCTGAGATTCCATATTTAGAAAATCAACCGCCTGCCTTTGGGCCAATACCACCATTTCCTAATTTTCCGCAAGGACACCCACACAAATGATAATAATCTGGGTAATGAGGACACAGAGTCAGAAAATAATGAACAACCAAGAGAGCAAACTCCGAATATCATTAATTTGGCAAACTCCAAAAATGGAAGGATCATGGACTATGCCATCCCTGATTTTGAGCAATTAAATTCTGGGATAGTTAGGCCACATATGACCGCTCTCCATTTCGAACTAAAACCGATTAAGTTTCACATGTTGCAAACAAACGAATAGTTTGTCGGATTACCTTCGGAGGACCCACACTCACATTTGAAATCCTTTATGGAAATCACTTATGCTTTCCTGATCCCGGGAGTGTCTAATGACGCTCCGAGACTCACTTTATTTCCATTTTCTCTGAGGAATCGGACAAAGGCATGGTTTAATTCATTACTGCCGGGGTCTGTGCCTTTATGGAGTAACATGGCATAAATTTTTTTGCGAAAATATTTCCCACCAACTAGGAATGCTAAGTCCAGGAATGAAATTTTCCTTTTTAAATAAATGGACGATGAAGTTGTTCATGACGCTTGGGAAAGGTTCAAGGAGCTGTTAAGGAGATGCCCACACCATGGCATTCCCTACTGTATTCAACTCGAGACATTCTACAATGGGTTAAGTCCCATTGCTAAACAGATGCTCGATGCAACTGCGGGAGGAGCCTTTACAGCCATGACCTATAATGAAAGATATGAGATCCTAGAGAAAATTTCTGCGAATAATGGACATTGGGCTGATCCACAAGCCCAACCGCAAAGAAAGACAACAAGAATACATGATGTAGATGCATATACTGCATTGACAGCGCAACTCTCTTCTATGGCCAACATGCTTAAAAACTAACTTCTGGCCAAGGAGTGCAGTCAGCTGTTACATCACCTATTCCAGCTGTCCTCTTAGTGCAGTGTGTTTGTTGTGAAGGGGAACACTCTTATGAACTGTGTCCACATAATGCTGAATCTGTGAATTATGTTCATAACAGATTGAATCCCTACACTAACACATATAATGCTAGTTGGAGACATCACCCAAATTTTTCATGGAATAGTCCAAGTTTGAATCCCCCAGTTCATAAGCAAGAAGGAAACCCTAATTTTCAACAACAGCAACATGCAAGCAGTTCTAACCCTCAAAATCACCATCACCAGAATTTTCAAAGTAATCAACCACCTTTTCAGACCAAACCATCTCCACGGTCCGAATCATCATCTTCCTTGGAAGCTATGATAAAAAGACTGGTGGCTCAGTCCCAAGCACAGCAGCAAATGATGACTCAAAATCAATCTTTGTTCAATCAACAAAGTGCTGCCATCAGAAACCTAGAAACGCAAGTTAGTCAACTTGCTCTTAATCAAAATAGTAGAGCCATTGGTACTTTGCCTAGTAACACTGAAGTCCCGAGAGATCTAGGAAAAGAACATGTTAAGGTAGTGACTCTTAGGAGTGGAAAGAAATTAACAGAGACCATACCAAAAAAAAGTGAACAGGTTGTGTCAATACCTGAGACTATACCCATGGTCTCTGTTACTGAAAGTCCACCAAAACCTCTGGATAACCAACCTCCCGAGACCACCACTTTTGTTCCTCCTAAGTCGGACTATCCTTTGTTATTCCCATAAGAAGTTGCTAGGAAAAAGCCAATTGAGGATGAGGTTATAACAGGTCCAAAAACCAAGGTTGTAATCCGATCTGAACCTCAAGAAAGTAAGACCAAGACTCTAGGCACTCTAGACCCATCTTGCTCAACACAGTCAAATAAATCCATAATAAAGGCAGTTCCTCTTTATGTTCTTTTTCCCCAAAGATTAAGGAATCAAAAGGAAGAACTGCAATTCAAAAAGTTTTTGGAAGTGTTTAAAGCATTGCACATCAACATACCTCTTGTTGAAGCAATTGAGCAAATGCCCAGTTATGCCAAGTTCCTGAAAGACATTTTGAGTAAAAAGAAGAAGTTGACCGAATATGAGACCGTAGCTCTTACCGAAGGATGTAGTGCTCTTCTAACCAACAAAATACCYCCTAAGCTTAAAGACCCAGGAAGTTTCACTATTCCTTGTTCTATAGGTGGAAAGGAGATTGGTAAAGCCTTGTGTGATTTAGGTGCTAGTATCAACCTTATGTCCTTGTCGGTTTTCAACACCTTAGGCATAGGAGAGGCTAGGCCCACCACTGTCACCCTACAATTGGCCAATAGAACCATTGCTTATCCTAAAGGTAAGATTGAGGATGTCTTAGTTCAGGGTAACAAATTCATATTTCCAACTGATTTCATCATCCTGGATTTTGAGGCTGATAAGGATATTCCCATCATCTTAGGAAGACCTTTCTTAGCCACTGGTGGAAATTTGATTGATGTCCAAAAAGGAGAGCTAACCATGAGACTCCAAGACCAGAAAGTCACATTCAATGTCTTCAATTCCTTAAAGTACCCTGATTACTTAGAGGAATGCTCAGGAGTTTCTGAGATAGAGACAGTGTGCTATGAGGAAGGAGTTAGAAAGGCCTGTAAGTTAGAGGAGGAGGATAGTGTTGAGATAGGTGATGAGACTGTTGAAGATTTAAAAAGAGATGTCCCATTTGATGCTGTAGCATTTGAGTTGCTGGATAATAGTGAGCTTAAGAATTTTACCCCATCTATAATTTCACCACCTGATCTAGAGTTAAAGCAACTCCCATCTCATTTGAAGTATGCATTTCTAGCAGAAGGAGGTAAATTACCTGTCATCATATCATCTACCTTATACTTACATCAAGAAAAGAAGCTGATAGATATGTTGAAGTTGCACACAAAAGCCATAGGATGGACCATTGCTGACCTTAAAGGAATTAGTTCTTCTATTTGTCAACATAAGATCATCATAGATGAAAAGAACTTCAAATCTATAGAACCTCAAAGAAGACTGAACCTTGTCATGAAAGAAGTAGTGAAGAAGGAAATTTTAAAATGGCTAGATGCATGAATAATTTTTCCAATAGCCGGTAGTTCTTGGGTTAGTTCAATCCAGTGTGTCCCAAAGAAGGGAGGGTTTACAGTTGTCACCAATGATAAAAATGAACTCATCCCCACAAGAATAGTATCTGGATGGAGAATATGCATGGACTACCGTAGGCTAAACAAAGCCACTCAAAAGGACCATTTTCCCTTACCTTTTATTGATCAGATGTTAGACAGGTTGGCTGGAAGAGAGTATTATTGTTTCTTAGATGGATACTCCGGATATAACCAAATAGCCATATCACCCGAAGACCAAGAAAAGACTACCTTCACACGTCCCTATGGTACTTTTGCCTTTAGGAGAATGCCATTTGGACTTTGCAATGCTCCTGCAACTTTTCAGAGATGCATGATGTCCATATTCTCTGACATGCTTGAAAAATTCATAGAAATCTTTATGGATGATTTTTCAGTTTATGGCTCATCTTTTGATAATTGTTTGGAAAATTTAAAAAAGAGTCTTGAAAGATGTGAAGAGACTGATCTGGTTCTCAACTAGGAAAAATGTCATATCATGGTCAAAGAAGGAATTGTTTTAGGCCATTTAATTTCCAAAAGAGGAGTTGAGGTAGACAAAGCTAAACTTGAAATCATTGAAAAACTACCTAAACCAACCACTGTTAAGGGAATACGAAATTTTCTTGGGCATGGTGGGTTTTATAGAAGGTTTATAAAAGACTTTTCAAAAATTTCAAAACCTTTGTGTTTACTTTTACAGCATGATCAAAAATTTGATTTCACGAATGAATGTAGAAATGCATTCAACACTTTAAAGAAAGCTTTAGTAACCGCATCAGTAATTGTTGCTCCAGACTGGAACAAACCTTTTGAGATCATGAGTGATGCCAGTGACTGGGCTGTTGGAGCTGTCTTAGGTCAAAGGAAGCAAAAAGTTTTTCATTCAATCTATTATGCAAGTAAGACCTTGAATGAAGCACAATTTAACTACACAACAATTGAAAAAGAACTGTTAGCTGTGGTTTTTGCTTTTGAAAGATACAGATCATATTTGATGGGAACAAAGGTCATTATTCACACTGATCATGCTGCCATCAAGTACTTGATTTCCAAAAAAGATGCTAAACCTAGGTTAATAAGATAGGTTTTGTTGTTGCAAGAGCTTGACCTTGAGATAGTTGAATGGAAAGGAGTAAACAACCAAGTTGCAGACCATTTGTCAAGATTAGAGAAGCCTAGGGAGAACCTAGAAGAAGGAGAGATTGTTGAAACATTCCCCGATGAGAGAATTCTGTGTTAGAATCAAAGCCACCATGGTTTGCTGACATAGCAAACTATTTGGCTTGTGGAATCAAACCGTCTGATATTTCTAGCCATATGTTCAAAAAGTTTCTCCATGATACTAAAACTTACCTTTGGGATGACCCTTACTTATTTAAGATAAACGCAGATCAAATCTTAGGAAGGTGCATTCCTGAAACTAAAGTGGCAGCAATTCTGCAGCATTGCCACCAAACAGCATATGGAGGACATTTTGGAGGCCAAAAAACAGCTGCTAAAGTATTACAATCTGGTTTTTTTTGGCCTACTCTCTTCAAAGATGCCCACAATTTTGCACAAAGATGCAATGAGTGCCAAAGAAGTKGTTCCATTTCCAAAAGGAATGAAATGCCACTTAATGGGATCTTAGAAGTAGAGTTGTTTGATGTTTGGGGGATAGACTTCATGGGACCATTTCCAGCATCAAACCATTGTCAATACATTCTAGTTGTTGTTGATTACGTGTCTAAATGGGTAGAGGCCATGGCATGTGTTAATAATGATGCCAAAACTATGGTTAAATTTCTTCAAAAACAGATTTTTACAAGGTTTGGTACCCCAAGGGCACTAATTAGTGATGAGGGTACCTACTTTGTAAATAACTTGTTGAGTGGAGTTCTTGAAAAGTACAACATTAACCACAGAATAACAAATGCCTACCACCCGCAAACCAATGGATTAGCTGAGCTTTCAAACCGAGAAATAAAAGGAATTTTAGAAAAGGTGCCAAACCGAAGGATTGGGCTTCTAAGTTAGATGACGCTTTATGGGCATACTTGGACTATTTTCAAACCACCTATTGGTATGTCTCCATATAAGCTAGTTTTTTGTAAGTCTTGTCACCTCCCTTTAGAACTTGAACACAAAGCATTTTGTGCCATCAAGGAATTAAATATATGCCCAGATATGGCTGCGAGTAAAAGAAAAGTCCAACTGTGTGAATTAGAGGAACATAGGAATCTGTCCAATGAAAACACCAAGATTTATAAAGAGGAAACAAAGAAATGGTATGATAAAAGAATTCAGCACCAGGAATTGAGAGCTGGTCAGAAAGCCCTTTTGTTCAACTCTAGGTTAAAATTGTTCCTAGGAAAGTTCAAGTCCCGTTGGTCTGGACCATTCCTGATTCATAAAGTTTATCCATATGGAGCAGTTGACCTAGTCAATCCCGAGGACAATTCGGTGTTCAAAGTTAACAGTCAAAGAGTGAAGTTATTTCATGATCTAGTAGAAATTCCAGAGTTATGCTCTGTGAATTTTGTTACCCTTTGCTAAAAGCTTTGGTATTCTTTTTGGACTTTTTATAAGTCCAAATTGTTTGTGTGTAAATAATTAGTCTGCGTTAATTTCTATTTTTAATAAGTATTTTTATTATTATTTTTAATCCTGTCGTTATTTACTGTGTGTTTTGCAGTTTTGTCAGTCATCAAGAAAAGTTTGAAGTCTTGCTGTAGCAACTGGAAAACCCTAGCCTTTGATGGAGAGATTTTAAAATTTTTGAAATCTGAAAATTTTGAGTGGGAGAAAAAGCATGATGTCATCTCAAAAATAAATTTTTAAGGAAAAAATGGTCATCTCTTGTATTGCCAGCCAAGTGAGTTTACAAGTTGTAAGAAAAAGTAATTCTTTGCAATTGAGAGGACATCTTGTTACCACCTTTTCAAACTTCTTCTTAAGTTGTCAAGTAATTAAAACCTACCATTATGACTAATATTTGAAAACTCCCGGTTGAAAAGAAAAGAGACCTCAATCAAGTACCCCTCCCTTTTGCATGCTCCCAGTGCTTACATTACTAGTCATCATCTTCTTCCTATTCTACCCCTTGTTTTAAGAAAAACCCATTTGTATTCCAAGAAAACCCACTTTTCCCTCTTCCCTCCCAAACCAACTGTCTCTCTCACTCGATCGGTAACCGCTACCCATCTCCTACTCACCAACCAACGTTCAAAAATGGCAAGGATGAGGAGAGCAATGGTACGCGACCCTCCTCCGCCGCAAGCATCCGAAACGCCACCGGCGCAACCGCCTAACCCACCACCGCCGGTGGCTACTGCTGTGCGTACCTCTGCCTCACGAAGATAGCCAGCGAGGAGAGGAAAGAAACCACCCCTTCCAAAGAAAAAGGACGAGTCTTCCACCGTCCTTATCGATGAAAACTCACCATCGCCACCGCCGTCGCCGCCTCTGCCACCGCCGTCCACAGTCGCCGTCGACACCATTCCAAAGGAAGTGCCTATCGTCGCTCCCCCTCTACAAATGGTTCCATCTTCTGCCCTTATTCCATATGCATACCCTTTCAAGAAATCGAAGGAGACTGTATCCACTGTTCCGATTTCAAAGGAAGCCCCAACTTCATCTATTGCCACCAAAAGCAGGGAGATGCCCGAAAATGCTCCAAATGTACACTCTTCATCTGATAGCACTCCCCCTGATAGTTTATTCACTTCTGATTCTGAAGAAGATGAAGACCTTGCCCCTAATGCACAAACAGGGGAGATTTTAATGGAACATGAGGCATGCAACTTGGAGAATATTGTTGTTATTGAAAAGCCTAAAAGAACTCTCCTCTTGACTGCCTCTGGGAAAAGAACAGATGAAGAGGATGATATGCCTCATATCACTCCTCATGACCCCATTCCCGACCTCAATGAGGAATTTTTTGGGGAAGATGAGGAAGAACCCCCTGTTGTGGTTGTGCCTAAGAAAAGAAGGAGGTTGGTTAAGGCTTGTGCTAAGAAGTCAAAAATAGTAGTTGATGAGGAACCACCTAGGAAAAGGACTAGGTCTCGAAGGGTTGTGGTTGAATCACCTAGGAACTCAGAAAGTGATGTTGTAGCATCACCACAACATTCACCAAGGCCAAAGAGGAAAAGGGTGGCTATGGCCCAAAGGCCAACCACCATTCCAAGTTCAATCAAACCTCACAATGAATTCAGTTCCAAGGCTGCTGAGAAAATGCATTCTAGATTTCAAAACAAGGTTGGATTTCCAGATAAAGGATTTGATAGGCAGAGTGTAAGAGAGTTTGCATTTATTAGAGAAGTAGTGGAAGCCCATGGGATAGAGCAGATGTGTATGGTCCCAACCTCCTATAACTTGACTTTGATTAGAGAGTTTTGTGCTGAGTTGGCTGCCAATAGTACATCCAAGATCATGCTTAGGGGGATGTCCTTCACTTTCAATTTCAAAGCCATCAATAGGCTTTATGGCTTAAACCCTCCTAAGAAGACAGAATATTCAAGGATGGTGAGGAATGCAACCATAGAGGATTTGGCAGTAGTGTCAGATAAGATAGGGAAGCCAGGGGCAGATTGGGATGAGCACTCTAATTACATGCTTAGGACTTTTAAGGCCTACAACCTTACGGCCAATGCTAATGTATGGATTAACTTTTTGAGGCACTCCATTGCTCCTACCACTCATGATAGCTCTATATCAGTGGAAAAGATGTTGTTGCTTTATTGTCTGATTACAGGAAATTCCATCAACTTTGGAAGAGTGATTGAGAAGAGCATCCGAACATGCTCAGGAAGGAGTAGGGGGAAGATGTATTTCCCTTGTTTGATCACAAGATTGCTGGTTGAGAATGATATTCCTCAATACTGTGAGGATCAGATGGTGAAGGAGCAGGGAGAGAAATAGAAGATAGATATGAAGATTGTGTCTAGGCTGAGGGAGAAGAAAGACAAAAGAAATGGGGCTGGTGACATGTTGTGTCTCATGCAAGATTTGCTGGCCCAAAACAGCAGCTTGATGGACAGTTTGTTGGAGTAAAGGAATGAGTTCTTTGATAAAATTGATAGGTTAAAGGGAGAGTTGGCTGAGAAGGTAAAGGCAGCCGAGAAGAAGACTAGAGGAGACATCAAGTTGGTGAAGGCTGAGTTAGAGGCAAAGTCAAGTGCTCAAGTCAAGAAGTTGGGCAAGAAGTTGAAGGCCTTGAAGGAAGAGAATGCAAAGCTGTTTAGTGAAAATGCAATATTGAAGGAGGAATGCAAGAGGTTGAAGGACAACATCTCCACTTCACCTGCTCTTATGGAGTAGGACAGGTTCCATCATTCCCTCTTTAGCTTTTTTTGTTATTTTATTTCAACTTGTTTTGATTTACTTGAGTCTGGGATTATCTTTTACACTTTTCTAGTTTATTTTCTTGCAAGAAACACTTATGTTCATCATTGGCATATGCATGTATAGCCAAAATAATTCTTGTAGTCTAGCTACACTTTCTAATCATAAGGTATCTCTAGAACTAGCTTGTTTTGCTTGGGAACACACTTTGATCTACATTATGTGCTCAACTAATAAAGGATATAGGCCCTTTGTTCTTTTATCATATTTTAGCCATTTGTAGCCATTGCATAAACAACCCCCTATATACTTCCAATGAGGACATTGAAAAATCTGAATTTGGGGGAGGGTACCATCATTGATCAAAGCAAACACAAAAGAGCACTAAGTGCCAAATGTGGAGATCAAAGTGCACAAAGTGCATAAATCTTACATGAAATATTTGAGATCTAAAGCACCAAAAATGTCCCATAGGGGCAGGTGTAAACACCAAAAATGTCCCATAGGGGCAGGTATAAATACATTCAACAAAAGAGCATAAAGTGCCAAAAATTGAAAAAAGAATTCAATGTTGATCCATAAAAGTGAGAAAAGGCAAAGAGAGAAAAAAATATGCCAAATGAGAGTAAACCAGTGACTTCCAAGTCCTATTGATCTTAGACATATGATGTGTTGAGCATAACAAAGAGCAAATAAAGCTAGCTTATGGTTCATGCTAATGGTTAGATAGGACATACTTACTTGAGATTTATGAGAGCTATGTATTGCATTTTTGGCATAATCAACATGTGTGTGCACTTACTATTTTTCTTGCAAAAATTTTAAAACTGAGTCATTTTTAGTTGTCTTTTGGTTGCTTTGGGACAAGCAACAGTTTAAGTTTGAGGGTGTGATACGCACTAAGTATTTAGTGCTTAAAGCACCAATTTATTTTCTTTTAGATAGGTTATTTTCTATTTATATCCCAACTTTGAGTCATTTTATCTCTTTTCTCTATTTTTATGCTAAGAAGAATGATGAACCTGTTTTTGTTAGATTTTGGTCTAAATTGAACTTATTTTGGACAGGTTGATGCTGTGGGAATGTGGCAGCATGACCTGATGGTGGAGAAATAGATGGAAAGGACTTGGAGTTGACTGACAAGACCATAGGCTGACTTTTGAAAGACTTGTTAAGTTTGGACAACTATGTATTGTTAAGATTAGTTGGAACTTGTTAAGCTAATGTAGTTACTTTTTAACTAGTAGTTTACTTTATTGTACTTTCTAGTTGCTTTTGAACTAAGTTGGTGTAAAATGTCTAGTTTGCCCTCATTTCATCTCTAGTATAAATAGAGATGTTGGGGGATGTTTAAGACACACTTGACAATTCCTTAATCCTTTCTACTTTTCTCTCAAGTAGATTATCCTACTACTTGGAGAACAAGTTGCTTTCTAAATATTATTAATCTTTTGGCTACATTTCGAACTTTCTTTTTAATCGCTTTATTTACTTACTCGTTCTTAATATTCCGTCATTTATTTATTTACGCTTACTTGCATTTTATTTACGTCATTTATTTA